>NC_136061.1:153709133-153784133 GCF_964261635.1 Lissotriton helveticus
TGTTTTTGTGGTTTCCCCCGGACGAGGGGAAAAAGGGAAAAGCGATTCGCCGCTCTCTTCATAAGGAGGGGAAAACCTCCAATATTCACCAGAGGTGAATGCAATAGAGCTCCAGTTTTTAGAAGAAGATATAAAGGCAGGAGTAAAAAGCCATCACGTGGATGTAGCAGAAAGCTGCAGTCGACGAGATAAATCGTCTACCAAAACACATTGTGCATAAAAGTCAACCGTGTGTGAAACCAACTGTCAACGGGCTCAACCGTCGCCGAATCCAATAGTTGACAGGGTCATCCGTCAACGAAGCCAACTGGCGTCGAGGCTGAATGTTGACGGAGCTCACCGTCTACAGAGCTCACCGTCTACAGAGCTTACGGAGCTCACCGTCTACGGAGCTCACCGTCTACGGAGCTCACCGTCTACGGAGCTCACCGTCGACGGAGCTCACCGCCGACGAGCCTGTCGTCTACGGGGCACACCGTCGCCGAGCCTACCGTCGCCGAGCCTACCGTCGCCGAGCCTACCACCGACGAGCCTACCGCCGACGAGCCTACCGCCGACGAGCCTACCGCCGACGAGCCTACCGCCGACGAGCCTACCGCCGACGAGCCTACCGCCGACGAGCCTACCGCCGACGAGCCTACCGCCGACGAGCCTACCGCGACGAGCCTACCGCCGACGAGCCTACCGCCGACGAGCCTACCGCCGACGAGCCTACCGCGACGAGCCTACCGCCGACGAGCCTACCGCCGACGAGCCTACCGCCGACGAGCCTACCGTCGACGAGCCTACCGCCGACGAGCCTACCGTCGACGGGACATACCGTCGACGAGCCTACCGTCGACGAGCCTACCGTCGACGAGCCTACCGTCGACGAGCCAACCGTCGACGAGCCTACCGTCGACGAGCCTACCGTCGACGAGCCTACCGTCGACGAGCCTACCGTCGACGAGCCTACCGTCGACGAGCCTACCGTCGACGAGCCTACCGTCGACGAGCCTACCGTCGACGAGCCTACCGTCGACGAGCCTACCGTCGACGAGGCCAACTGTCGAAGAAATTACCATCGACAAAAACTCCCAGTGGTCTACGAGCCTGTAGTCGACAAGAGGGCACTGTCCTCACTGTCGTCGATGCATGCCTGGAGGCGTTGTCGCTGCAGAGCAACAGTGACGGCAAAGATTGTCGTCAGAGGATACATAGACCGTATCGTCGACAAGCTGGCACATTTTCACGTAGAAAAGTGCGCAGAGTGAGTCTAGACGCCTGAGAGTAAATCTCGTGGGCGTAGATGTGGGAGGCAGACTCAAAGAAGGCCAGAGACCCCTTAATTGTGATGTTACTTCAGCTGGTGAAGTAGAGGAGAAGCATCACTTAAAACGTGAATGTGCAGGACAAACAACAAAAATTCCTCCCACATCAGAAGGGGGGGGTACAGTCTAAGCACAAGAACAACCTCTTCTCCTCTTACCATGTCAGAGACAAGCAGAGTGTTTCCATATACTCTTCATGAGGGTTCACAGGAAAAGGTCACAGCTTCCTACAAGTGACACAGGGTCTGAACGTAGACTTCATGTAAGAAGACAGTACAAAACTGTGATATTAAGAAGAAGAAATTGAAGAAAATTGAAGAAAACTGAGCAGAGCTCAGGGAGACTCCCTTCACACGACGTGCGGTAGAAAATCTGAGGTGCTGAGCTCTGAGAAGGTTCTAGAGGGTTGCTGGCGCCTGATTGGCTGAAGTTTGGACCAACATAATGACAATGATAGACTGCAAATGGTTTTTTCCTTTTCCATGCATTCCTATGTAGAAATATGTGTAGGCTTGTTATGCTTTTTTTCTATTACATATTTCAGGTTTTATGTTTTATATATATATATATATATATAGTATATTATTGTTATTTTATTTACCGTGGGACTCCCACTCCGACGACGGGGGATATTCAAGCATGTGAATCTATGAAAGACACCCTAATACTGGAGAAGCAGACATTTTGCTTTTGCCTTGGCTTTAATGTCTTCTAGAATGCCACATACTCAAATTCCCTTACGATATTTTATGTCTTTTTTTATATCTTCACCCAAAATTCACATTCAGAGGTGGCATGTGAACTCGGAAGGTTGACCATGCAGACATGTTGGGGACCAGAAGCAGTCTTTTTGTGCCATATGAAGAGCACGTCTGAAAAGTGAAGACAATGTGACTGACAAAGGTCACTGATAAACTTTGATATACTACACAAATGGAAAATGTTTAATAAACATGAAATAATATTCACTAGTTCTGTTAGAAAAACAGTCTAAATCGGGTAGACAACAAAATACCCCTCCTCCCCAGTTTCTGCTTTCACAAGCTTGAAGAAAGAACTGGGTCCAAGACAACTGCCAATAGAGTGATTCTGGACATCTACACCTCTTAAACACACTGGTGACCTTTGTTTGCACTGTGTTAGTGTAATGCCTATCAGGTCTCCTATTACTCTCATTCAACAATGTTTTAGCAGCAGTCTATAAACATTTGTATATTCACACAAAATATGCTTTAAACACCATGCTTAAGTGTACTTTTTCTCTAGTTCACATTTATCGTAGAATTTGATATTGTTAGGTAACATAGGACTACAATTCACAGAAAAATGGGCAATACAACTAAGGTGCCGATTCCGATGTCGAACGGACTGGAGTCCATCCGACATCGGTTTGGAACTGGAATCGAACAACCTCCTGTCGTCGGTTACAGCCCAGGAAGTAGGATGCCACCTAGCCCTTTTCGGTCTCAATCCTATACTTTACAAAGGGAGAATGCATTTCAAACAGATTGCATACTCTAATTACAAAGAGCAGAGGTGCAGGGATCAACAGGGAGGCACCATAGGTGGCCTCTAGGCTACCATTCGGTGGCCTTGCAAACATGTGGGCCATGCTGGGTCCCCCAAAGCCAGATTCCCAATGCCTTTCTTTGTTGGAAAGGCCGGCACAGAAAGGCTGTCGGAATCTGCCATCATAATCCCTTTACTGGAAAGAGGTGGCCAAGGGATTGCTGCAGGTTTTCCGAATGCCGGACGGGCTCACGGAGGCCATTCGGAAAACCGATTTGGATTCCCTTCCGACCAACCACAACAAAATGGGTGGTGGGTCGGAAAGGAATCAGACCAGCTGATCACGATGCGGGTGTTTAAGGCTACATCAGACAGTCCGGGCCGTTCCAGCCCCTATCGTCATCGGGCCCTTAAAGTTGTTCTAAAAAGGGTCCCCGAAATATTTTTGGGCTCGGGCCACCAAATTCCTCAAGATGAAACTGACATCATCATGAATGAATTCTAAATCCACTCCAATTTCTTTAGATCAGTGCTCCATATGATCTATATTGTGATTTAGTTGCATATAAAAGAAAAATAAATGTTTTATGTAAATTGATCATCTTCATGATTTCAACAAAGACTCAATCTATTCGCCGATTATTGTTTTTCCTTACTTGCGTAATGTGATTTTAATATAGTTTGCATAAAATGGTTAATACCTGCAAAATATTACTGAGAATCTTTTCAATATAAATGCATTTTTCTCTGCCTTTTAGACATTTTGATTAATTAGATTGTTTCATGAGACTTCATTAAGAGTACAGCAAAACTAACTAGAGAGGTGTTTTTTGTATTTACCCATGTCAGGGATCTAAATTCATCGATTTACTTGAGGACCCAACTCATTTTCTTAGTATTACTGTAGGATCAGGATGCTTTAAAGTTTTGAATTGTATTTTTTTTATAACAGGAGTGTAAATGCAGGAATAAATCTCAGCCTGGATGGTCTACAATCAGGGGTACTCATAGTACAGCCCGCGGGCGGCCCAGCAAGCCTTCCCTGGCGGCCCGTGAACCTTTCAGACATCGTACCAGAGTTTTTTTTAGGTCTCGCCTGTTAATGCGCATGCGCATTGAGCGGAGCGAGACTATAGGGGCTTAAACAGAGTTTAACTAGACTGGCGATTTGATGCTGTGCCCGTGCGCTTTTAGGTCAATGCGCAAGCGCATTGAGCTAAAATGCGCGTGCACATCATCAAATCGCCAGCCATCTGTTCCCCAGCTTGGCGCCTCTGCTCCTGCTCTCTCCTGGCTGCCCCTCCCCTAATTATACACGGCCGGCCGGCAGTACTTTCACTTTCACGGCCGGCAGGCCGTGTCTCATTTTTTTTTCAGCATTGCCTTCTCTGTGATACAGCAGGGGTTTACAAGCCATCGATAGTTACGCTGTGTTTTCCTGCTTCACGATTTCATTCCAAACCGTTCGGTTGTTCTTATTTTGTATTGGGGCCTGTAACTATAATTATACTGCTTGTAGGCAATTCGGTTTCGGTCGCTGCTTTCCTCCAAGGAATGACCTCAGCAAAGCTCATTCGTGTTTGCTAATGCTATAGGACGCAGTATCGTTTCAGCATTTAAGACGCCGCGCAGTGTTGGCTTTTTTCAGCATTGCCTTCTCTGTGATACAGCAGGGGTTTGCAAGCCATCGATAGTTACGCTGTGTTTTCCTGTTTCACGATTTCATTCCAAACCGTTCAGTTGTTCTTATTTTGTAAAGTTTATTGGGGTCTGTAACAATAATTATACTGCTTGTAGGCAATTCGGTTTCGGTCGCTGCTTTCCTCCAAGGAATGACCCCAACCCACCCCTCCCCCTAACCCCCAACAATATTAATTCCATGCTGTTATGAGTACGTGCAACTATAGCACCGAGGAGACTGCCTGTGGAAGGGTCCATTGCTGAGGTTTTACAGCATAGCAATGTACTGCTTCGAGAAGCTGACTCTACCTGGTATCCCACGACATTGAGATGGATTTGCTGAATACTGCACAGGCTGCTAGCCACCTGTACCACTGATAAAAGACTCGTGGGTAACAACATGCTACTGGACTCCTTAACCATGGAAGCATGCATCACTAGGACCCTTAAACTCAAATACGGAAGGGAGACAATGAAAACATGTAATATGTCATGCCCCATTTACTATTTATATACATAGCTCGCATCGCTCAAAACAGCTTTGTGGTAGCAGGTTCTAGCGGGCTGTTAGATCTTATGCCACTTTCACTTTGAGAGGGCATGGTATGTTTGAATTCTTTTAAAGTCACACGCTCCAAAGACGCAATTAGGAAGGAATATGCTACTTACCAGTATGCATCTATTCTTGGCATGTAGGGCTGCTGACATTTATATCTGTGCATAGATCGCCACCTAGTGTTGGGTCCGGATGATTGCACATTGTTGTCCTGGAAGAGTCTTCGAAGTATCACGAGATAGGTGGCTCCTCCCCTGGACTACAGTGCGCATGGGCATCCCCTCCATCCTCAGATTGTTTTTCGCCATTGTGGCAGAGATGGAGTATGATCAAGTAAGTGATGACTATGACTGAGAATAATTTGAGTGCTACAGCTGCGACAGGCACCGGGGAGGAGGGCGGGCGATTTGAATGTCAGCAGCCCTACATGCCAAGAACAGATGCATACTGGTAAGTAGCATATTCCGTTCGAGGCATGTGGGCTGCTGAATTTATATCTGTGCATAGAATAAATAGCAGTATCCTCCTTAGCGGCGGTTGCCCGTGCCAGCTGCAGCAGTCTGAAAAAGAGTTCTGAGAACAGCCTGACCTACAGCAGCTTGCTGTTTGAAGTGTACATCCACGCAGTAGTGTTTGGTGAATGTGTGTATGGTGGTCCATGTGGCTGCTCTACATATATCCTCTAGAGGAATGTTACCTAGGAAAGCCATGGATGCCCCTAACTTGCGTGTGGAATGCGCTCTTGGGGGAACTGTTAATGTGCGTTTAGCCTTTTGATAACAGATTTGTATGCACTTAACAATCCATCTGGCTATACCTGATTTCGAAATTGGGTTGCCTTTGTGCTGTGGAGAGAAGGCAACAAACAGTTGCTTAGTTTTCCTGAAATCTTTAGTCCTGTCTATGTAACACAGGAGAGCTCTCTTAACATCCAGTGTGTGCAGTGCTCTGTCTGCCACTGAATCAGGATTTGGGAAGAATACTGGTAGTTCAATTGTTTGGTTAATGTGGAACTGTGACACCACTTTAGGCATAAATTTAGGGTTGGTACGCAGCACTACCCTATTAGCATGAATCTGAATGAAAGGCTCCTGAATAGTGAGGGCTTGCAGCTCACTAACCCTTCTTAGCGACGTGATCGCTACTAGAAAGGCCACTTTCCATGTCAGAAATTGTATTTCACAAGAGTGAAGAGGTTCAAAGGGTGGACCCATTAGTCTGGTGAGAACTATGTTTAAATTCCAGACAGGCGAAGGTGGGTGTCTTGGAGGAATTACTCTTTTGAGTCCCTCCATAAAGGCTTTAATGGCAGGCACTCTGAAAAGCGAAAGGTGCTGTCTGTTCTGAAGATAAGCTGCCATTGCAGCTAAATGTATTCTGATGGAACTATAGGCCAGATTGCATCTGTATAGGTGCAATAAATAACATATGATGTTTCGCGTTGATGCATCTAGTGGATTTATGTTATTGTTGGAACAATAAATGACAAAACGCTTCCATTTTGCTGCATAGCACGCCCTGGTTGTAGGCCGCCTAGCCTCTTTGATGATGTCCATACAATCAGGGGGCAGGTTCAGGTAGCCAAACTATGACCTCAAGAGCCATATTGCAAGGCTCAACTGTTGCGGATCTGGGTGCTGAATGTCTCCATGGCTCTGAGTGAGGAGACTGGGTGTGAGTCGCAGTCGCTGGTGGGGCACCACTGAAAGTTCCAGGAACGTGGTGTACCATGCTTGCCTTGCCCATGTTGGAGCAACCAGGATGAGTGTCATGGAGTGCTGCCGCAGTTTGCGCGCTACCAGCGGTATGAGCGGTGCTGGAGGAAAAGCGTACGCAAATCTGTTTGACCAGTTCATCCATATCGCATTGCCCGGAGACTGCGGGTGTAGGAACCTGGCGGCGAAGGTTTGACATTTTGCGTTTTCTTGTGTGGCGAATAGGTCTAGCTCTGGATGACCCCACTGCTGGAAATACGGTTGTAGCACTGAGGGATGTATCTCCCACTCGTGCATTTGATGGCTGTGCCTGCTGAGCAGGTCCGCCATCTGGTTGTCCTTGCCTGGGAGGTGTTCCGCCATGAGGAACATGTTCCTTTGAATGGCCCACTTCCACATGCTCTGTGCTAGGTGTGACAATTGCGGAGAGTGTGTCCCTCCCTGCTTCTGGATGTAATACATTGCAGTCATGTTGTCCGTCCGGAGCCTGGTTCCACTGTCGCGCCAAGCACTCCTGAAGCGGACGCATGTGCAGCCTCGCGTGTGGGGCTATAAAGATGCAGGAGGCCATCATGCCTATCAGCTGCATAAACACTTGCGCTGGGAGTGAGTGTTGGGGCCTGAATCTTTGAATCAGCCCCTGCATGCTGTTGACTCTCGCTGAGTTTGGCTGTGCTGTTGCTGTTAGAGTGTTTATTTGTGCGCCTAAGTACTGTTGTACATGTGCGGGTTGAAGATGAGATTTCTGGTAATTTAGTGAAAATCCTAGACTGTGTAGGAGGTGAATTGTGCAGGACATGTGGCTGGCACATTGCTGGGCCGACTTTGCTTGGATAAGCTAGTCGTCTAGATAAGGATAGACATGGATGTGTTGTCTCCGAAGGTGCGCAGCTACTGTTGCTAAGCACTTGGTAAACACTCTGGGGGCTGTAGTGACCCCGAAAGGCAGGACCATGAATTGGTAATGCTGGTTGTTTATGGTGAACCTGAGATATTTCCTGTGACTGGGGTGGATGGGAATGTGGAAATATGCATCCTTCAGGTCTAGTGTTGCGAGGAAATCCCCCTGACTGAGCAATGGTAGAACTTGCTGCAAAGTGAGCATGTGAAAATGTTCTGACAGGATGTATTGGTTCAAGGGTCTGAGGTCTAGAATGGGCCTGAGAGACCCGTCCTTTTTTGGGATCAAGAAGTACAGAGAGTACACCCCTGTACCCTGTTCTAAAGGCACGAGTTGTATGGTCCCTTTTTGCAGCATGGAGATGACTTCTTGCTGCAATAAGTGAATGTGCTCTGCGGACATAGGACGGTGCCTTGGGGGTATGTTGGGTGGAGTGGAGGTTAGTTCTAGACAATATCCGTATTGTATAAGCTGTCTCACCCACCTGTCTGTGGTAATGCTTTCCCAGACTGGCAGGAACTGCTGAAATCTTCCCCCGACCGGTGTTATATGGTCCGGGGGCAGTGGCAAGACGTCACTGTTTGTTGGTGGCGGAGGATCTGGTATTATTATTTCCCCGTCCTCTGCCTTTGGTGCTGTTCCCACGGTATCCACCCCTATTGCTCTTGTTATAGGTGGTTTGTGTGCCTCCTTTATTGTATTGGGCTTGCTGCGATACTTGTCCCTTAGAAGCTCCCCCGTTACCGGAGCGACGAAAGGAACCGCCCCTGAACTGTTGTGACTGTAGAGCTCCCATGGACTTGGCAGTTTCCGTGTCTTTTTTAATTTTTTCTAGGGTCGTGTCTACATCAGGACCAAATGGAAAGTCAGGGTTAACTGGCTGATTAAGCAGAGTTGTTTGGATTTCTGACTTGAAACCAGATATGCGGAGCCAGGCATGTCTTCTGAGCATCACACTAGTGTTGATGGCCCTAGCTGCTGTGTCAGCTGCATCTAACGCACACTTAATGGATTCGTTTGAGATTAGCTTCCCCTCCTGTTTCAGCATTTCAGCCCCTTCCTTATAAGCATCAGACAGGTGTTGTAGTAGCTGCTCTAACGTGTCGTAATGAGCCCTATCATATCTGGCTAATAAGGCTTGTGTATTTGAGATTCTCCAAATATTAGCCGCTTGAGCTGCTACACGTTTGCCAGAAGCTTCCAAGATTTTGGATTCTTTGTCCGGAGGAGGAGCATCACCACTTGTCTGAGAGTTTGCTCTCTTACAGGCATTAGCCACCACCAAGGAGTCTAACGGGAGCTGGCCTTTGATATACGTAGGGTCTACAGGCGCAGGCCGATACTTCTTTTCAATCCTGGGGTTCACAACCCTTGCCTTTGTTGGTTCTTTGAAAATGTCACCAGCGTGTTTGAGCACACCTTTAAGCATAGGCAACGTCTTCACTGATTTTTCTGAAGTTGAGAAGGTATCAAACAGAAAGTCTTCCTCTACTGGGTCAGTGTGCATATCCACATCATGGTTAAGGGTTGCCCTCTCAATCAATGCGTTAAACGCAGCAGTATCTTCATTAGGTGATGTTTTGACTGCATAGGACTGAGTGTCAGGCGTGGTGTGTGGCTCATCAGGGTCAACAGGGTCAGTCCATGGTTGGGACTCCTCTTGATCTGTGTCAATAGGATAATGAAACTGTTCTTCATTGTACCCTTCCTGTACATCCTCCGTGGCATTGTGGGAGAATAGGTACATTCCTGTCCATAGGACTGTATAGGTTCAAAAAGAGTAGGTGAGGTGGCAGAGTCCCTCTTCTTTTTGAGTGGTATTTTGTATGACTCCATAGGAGTTTCCGGTCTGATTTTTCTTTTATAAATCGTGAGTCTTCCTGAATCGGAGTCGATGAATAGTTTCGACTGATTATCATAGGATGGCGCCTGGAACAGAACGTCCTCCATGGGTCGAGTGTTTGAAGCTACCGACAATGATTTGGACGTGTCGGTGCCCTTTTGGAGCTGGACCGCCTTAGGCCGTGCGGTAGGGGGCAGTCCGTACTTCATCGGCGCCGTAAGCATCGAAGACGGACTGACCTGCTTCGAGGGAGGCGTTGTTTTTGATCCGACGGGCTTCGACTGTTCAACATGTTGTTTATGGCCATGCGTCGACTCGAGCTGTTGGTGCGCAGCAGGTACGCTCCTTTGCTTCGACTTGACATGTTCTTTCGGGTCAATTTTGGTTTTTGACTCGAAGGCCTTGACCATTAGTGGCTGCCAAAGCTTCGGATCGAGGGTCTTTTGAGTCGTGAGTCCTTTGGTAGAGTCGCCATCTTTGGACCCGGACGTCGACGACGTGAGCGTGACGTGCTTGACTTTAGAGACGGGCTCACTCGCGCCGATCTTCGGGTCGACACCTCCTTGCGACCCCGAGGGGTCGATGACACCTATTGACTTGATCGGGTCCGAAGTCGTCGAGCCGATGACAGTTTTCAACAGTTTCGGTTTAGTGTCTTTAGGTTTCGGTTTCTCCACTGATTGTGGTCGATCGACCGATGGCTCTTTCGAAATGTTCTTAGCCGGGCCTGGAAGCGGGGCTATAGAACGTGGATGAAGATCTTGGCTAAGGCCTTCCGGCGATGCCTCGACCTGAGCCTTGGAAGGTACAGAGTCTTTATTGGGCCCCGCTACTGCGATTGGGCCTTGCTCATCGCTTGAGTCGACGGCTCCGATGGCTTGTGCGTCGTCTCCTACCCCGATGATATCTTCATCATGGACGGAGATTTCCTCTTCGCCCTCATCATAGTTCGAGTTCTGTTCCGACGCGGGATCCGACTGTTGATCAGGATCCTCTTCTTCTACACCCTCTTCGTCGTCAGCCTCGAAGATGTTCTCTGGGTCGGGCGCTGACTCCCGTGCCGACTGTCTTGCGGCGCGTCGAAGCCGAAGAGTCTTCTTCGACCTGAATCGAGAACAGGCCATGCAGCTGGCCTCGTCGTGGTCCGGTGATAGACATTTATTGCACACCGGGTGCACATCGATGTAAGGGTATTTGTAGTTGCAAACGGGACATCGTTTGAACGGACTCCGTTCCATCGTCGATCGCGGATAGGGCCTTTGGTGTCGAAAAGGCAAGCGGCCGTCGACGTCCGGCTCGAAGAGCTGGAACAAGTACGAGGCACCGAATGAAAGACAATACCGACGCCCCGAAGGCCTTTTGGCCTTGTGAAAAAGTTTTTATAGCTATTCCGAACGTGAGTCAAGAAAGTACATCCGAACCCAATGGCGGAAAAAAACAGGATGGAGGGGATGCCCATGCGCACTGTAGTCCAGGGGAGGAGCCACCTATCTCGTGATACTTCGAAGACTCTTCCAGGACAACAATGTGCAATCATCCGGACCCAACACTAGGCGGCGATCTATGCACAGATATAAATTCAGCAGCCCACATGCTTCGAACAGCCTATTTCTGTCGACATTCCAGTGTTTACGATCACTGTCCTCCAGCTAAAAGTATCACAGACTTTTGACAAAATATTTCTCTCAAAAAGATCACAGTGCGCAGTAAGGAAATGCACCTCGAGAGTCACAGTTAGTTCTTTGTCCTCCATTTGCTTCACGCACCTAAATAAAGTATTTCTTGTTCAAATACGGCTAATATGAACAATCCGTGCACCCTTTCCTATAAGGAAATAAATATGTCAAATATTCTCAGTTTCCTCATTCCAGGCGATCACGTTATTAAATTAATCTTTATATTTTACCTCCCTGTGTAATGATGGCAATTCTCATGATGTCAATTTCAAGTTTACAGGGGTTATAACATGACTTTGATTTTGTCCTAGGACCTCGAGTGCCGCAGAAATATTTTAAGTGGGTTGTGTTCATGAAACCTAATAGTATTTTGTTTATCCTCCGATATCCCTCTCACTGCTCTCCTCTCACTCTCTCACTCTCTCACTCCAATCCCTCTCCTCTCCCTCCTTCCCTCTCGTCCTCCCCTCACTCTCACTCTCCCTCTCTCCGTCTACCTCTCTACCTTTCCCTCACTTCCCTCTCTCCTCTCACCCTCTCCCTCTCTCCCTCTCTCTCTCCCCCTCTCTCTCCTCTCTCCCTCTCTTTACCTTCCCCCTGCTCTCCTTTTTCTCCCTCTCCCCATCTCCCCCTCTGCCTGCTCTCCTCTCTCTCTCCCTCCCCTCTCTCTCCCCTCCGTCCTTCGCTCTCGTCCTCCCCCTCTCTTCTTACCCTCCCTCTCTCCCTCTACCCTCTCTCCCTTTCCCTCTCTCCCCTCTCCCCCTCTCCCCCTTTCCCGCTCTTCCCTCTCCTCTCCCGGTCTACGTCTCTCTCTCTCTCCTCTCTCCCTCTCTTTACCCTCTCCCTGCTCTCCTTTTTCTCCCTCTCCCCATCTCCCACTCAGCACCACCACAGCACCACTCAGCACCACCACAGCATCACTCACCACCGCCACAGCATAACTCACCACCGCCACAGCATCACTCAGCACCGCCACAGCACCACTCAGCAGCACCACACTGAACCACCACAGCACCACACTGAACCACCACAGCACCACACTGAACCACCACAGCACCACACTGAACCACCACAGCACCACTCTGCGCAACCACAGCATCACTCAGCGCAACCACAGCATCACTCAGCGCAACCACAGCATCACTCAGCGCAACCACAGCATCACTCCGCGCAACCACAGCATCACTCCGCGCAACCACAGCATCACTCAGCGCAACCACAGCATCACTCAGCGCAACCACAGCATCACTCAGCGCAACCACAGCATCACTCAGCGCAACCACAGCATCACTCAGCGCAACCACAGCATCACTCAGCGCAACCACAGCATCACTCAGCGCAACCACAGCATCACTCAGCGCAACCACAGCATCACTCCGCGCAACCACAGCATCACTCAGCGCAACCACAGCATCACTCAGCGCAACCACAGCCTCACTCAGCGCAACCACAGCATCACTCAGCGCAACCACAGCATCACTCAGCGCAACCACAGCATCACTCAGCGCAACCACAGCATCACTCAGCGCAACCACAGCATCACTCCGCGCAACCACAGCATCACTCAGCGCAACCACAGCATCACTCAGCGCAACCACAGCATCACTCAGCGCAACCACAGCATCACTCAGCGCAACCACAGCATCACTCAGCGCAACCACAGCATCACTCAGCGCAACCACAGCATCACTCAGCGCAACCACAGCATCACTCAGCGCAACCACAGCATCACTCAGCGCAACCACAGCATCACTCAGCACCAACACAGCATCACTCAGCGCAACCACAGCATCACTCAGCGCAACCACAGCATCACTCCACAGCATCACTCAGCGCAACCACAGCATCACTCAGCACCAACACAGCATCACTGGTTCAAATATGTTTCAAGCTGTTTTCAAGCTTTCAAGCTTTATTACAAATCACAAAAAGATGTGAATATTTTACTTTTGTTCTTGGATTTTCGTCACAATAAAAAACACTGAACATAATCTTCACAAAAGTTATTTACAAAACTTAAAGCTATTGACATTACAAATTAAATTAATTATTTAAGTTTTAATTATTAAAAAAATTAAATCCATTGTTATTTGTAATATCAATACATCTAAGTCACGTAAATATAAAACATGTTGCATTACAAATGCTATAGGTGTCACATTTGCGAAAGTTATAACTATTGGCATTGTAAATGACAAAGCTATTAATTTATCTAGTTTCAAAAACACAGAAATAAAAAAAAAGTCATTTATAAGACCAATAGCTCAAACTTTCCTAATGCGAGACCTATTGCATTTCCAATGCTTGTTTTTTTTAAAGGCTGTCTGCAACCAGAGCTCGACTCAGACTCTGCTGCCTGTGGGGGCCGGGCGATTTCCGCCGTAGTCAGAGTGGGGCTGCAGGGGCGCCGAGAGGTGAAAATTGCCTTATTAACATGCTAATGGTCTTTTAAAGACCTGTGAAATGCTTGGGTGCGACTGTGTGCGCGCGCCTGGAAGCTGTCACAGCCCGGAGAGGGGGGGGGGGGGGGCACACAGGCAGGGTGAGTCCTAGAGGTTATTTACTTTGCATAGAGCGCTCTGCATTTGCCTCATTTCCTTGCCGCTACTCCTGTGGAACTGTTTGGGCCCATTACCCTGCTGAAAACCATCGGGTTGCTACCGTAGTCCTCCCGCCGCCGCACCTGCAACCTGCGGCCGCCGAGCAGAGGAATACGCCTCCCAAGTTACACCGCGGCAGGAGCCACCATCGCCCGCCCCCGCCCCCGGACGCGCTACTAAAGCTCTTGACACCGGCTGAGCGGGTGTTTCCTTCTGCATTTGCCTCATTTCCTTGCCGCTACTCCTGTGGAACTGTTTGGGCCCATTACCCTGCTGAAAACCATCGGGTTGCTACCGTAGTCCTCCCGCCGCCGCACCTGCAACCTGCGGCCGCCGAGCGGAAGACTACGCCTCCCAAGTTAAACCGCGGCAGGAGCCGCCATCGCCCGACCCCGCCCCTGGACGCGCTACTAAAGCGCTTGACACCGGCTGAGCGGGTGTTTCCTTCTGCATTTGCCTCATTTCCTTGCCGCTACTCCTGTGGAACTGTTTGGGCCCATTACCCTGCTGAAAACCAGCGGGTTCCTACCGTAGTCCACCCGCCGCCGCACCTGCAACCTGCGGCCGCCGAGCGGAGGACTACGCCTCCCAAGTTACACCGCGGCAGGAGCCGCCATCGCCCGACCCCGCCCCCGGACGCGCTACTACAGCATTTGACACCGGCTGAGCGGGTGTTTCCTTCTGCATTTGCCTCATTTCCTTGCCGCTACTCCTGTGGAACTGTTTGGGCCCATTACCCTGCTGAAAACCATCGGGTTGCTACCGTAGTCCTCCCGCCGCTGCACCTGCGGCCGCCGAGCGGAGGACTACGCCTCCCAAGTTACACCGCGGCAGGAGCCGCCATCGCCCGACCCCGCCCTCGGACGCGCTACTGAAGCGCTTGACACCCGCCTCGCGGGACGCCGGGCGAAGCCCGGGCCAAGGGCGGGCCCGTTTTAGCCGGTTATAGACTGGTAAGACTGGACTGGGCCACCTTATTTGCATTCTTCCATCAGACTGCGTTACATCCTCCTTCGTAGACTTGCTCCCAAATACATCGATACTGTTGTCACAAAGTTCGGTGCTACATCTATTGGTTACTTTGTGACACCATAGCTTAATTTACCATCATCTGTATTCGCCATGACCAGAGGGAGCAGAAGTAAAACAGCGCTGCACAGATAACAGGCCCGATTGACCAGTTTATCACTAGAACAAATGAGGCAATAGATCAGAGTATTATCTTGTTGGAGCGTAGGGTATCTCAAGAGCTGGCAATAGCGAGAAGGTCTTCTATGGGTCCCCTTGCTTCTGCTTTAACCCCGACTGAGATAGGGCCAATCGCCCCCCTGTTGTTGCCATCTGAAGCCATAGCAGAGATCCACACCGTCCCTAGCACTGTGGATCTCTCTGCCACTCAGCTTTCCCTTGATTCGCATCTAACTGATGACTTAGAAAAAACGCCGAATTTACATCAGTGCCAAACTCAAGTAGAACCCCCGGAAAGAAATGCTAAGGGGAGGAGGGAGGGCGCCATATCGAAACGGGTGAAAAATAAGAATAAATCCAACTCAAATAAATGTATATCTTCCCCGAATATCCACACGCTGGGATTAAACCAGCCCACTCAGTGCCCCCTAAATGTTAGCAATACTTCCTAATTACTCTCTCAGAAATGCCCGAGAATTTAAATATCATGGGGGTGGAGGGGGGTACATGCAAAGTATGCGTATCTAATACCCAATTGCTAATGAGTGTAGGGGAGCTTCTTAAACGCCACCTACAACCAGTGGAACGAAGCCTAATGAATATTGAAAAACAATTAGCGAAGCTGAACATATCACCTTTTACTCAGAAAACATTAGGCCCAACTAATTTGGGGGGTGGGGGGCGGGGGGGGGCTAAACCCAAAGTCATTAGCACATCAGCTCAATCAGTTCAATCTGATCCTCGCGTAAAACTGATACAAACTGCAAAAGTTGCTAATGCTCAACCGAAGCGGAACACAACACAAGATACCACCCAGGCTCCCCCCGGAGCCGGGCAGGCAAAGCCTAACATAACACAAGGCATTTCCCAGGCCACCCCTGGATCGTTAAAAGGCCCAACTCAGATAGCCGAGCCGAAAGCCACACCACTCATACCACCTAAAGCGTTGGCTTCGCAACCTTCGGGTGATGGAAAGAAGGGAGTGAGGTTCAGGCGTCCGATACACCTACCACCTGAAGCGACTCCCTTCACTGTCATCCTTACTGGGGTTCCAGAGCTGCCTGAAAACACAGACGAACCTTCCTGGTCCCTTCGAAATAAGGTGCTGCAGTGGTTGAGCCTTAATAGACCTCCCCAGTCACCAAATTCCAGCAGAATCTCTACGGTACGTAGAGTATCGTGGATTGGCGACGTAAGAAAAAGCATACAGGGAGACTGCGTTATAATCAACTGTGACGATCCCGCCACGGTTGATTATATCTGCTCTTGGCCTACCCTGGCAAAAAGGGGGGGGATTGATGCCCACCGCCTTTCCTTTTTTTATCCACCAACGAACATCTTTGAATATGGAGCCACCCCAGACTGAGAGCAAGGTCCGGACTGGACCTGGAACCAAGTGGGTCGCTGGAACAGGAATAGGAGTAGAGACTGGGAAGCTCGGTTTTGGCTTCCTAGAAGGGACCAGTTTAATATGGAAGGTTGGAGGGGTATCTCAACAAGAAATAGATATGATTGAATTCTCTAGTGGTCAGTCGACCATTTCTAGGCAATCAGGGTAAAACAGGCATATAGAAACTCTACTGCTTCTCCAACCTCAGAGAGAGAATCCAACCTGTGTAATAAAAAACACTCTCCCTGTCAAACTAGCTTGACCCTGTTAAGCACCAATCTTGCCCCCACCCTGGGTTCAAGTATCATCTTCTCCACACCAATTAGCCATGGGCTCCTCTTTTGTGGGGTCTGATGACACAGACTCCAACGAGGAAAATAATAATGCCCCCTCTGATGAAATAAACATAGGAAATCTTGACACGTCAGGGACTAGAGCAGGCAATAGTTTGAGCCCACATCTGCTGGAAAAAGACTTAACACAAACCGTGAGGAGAGCCAGTGTGGCCTTAACATCGTGGAACATTGCAGGTCTCTCTAAGAAAACGGCGGACACAACATTCCTATCCTTTGCCGATAATTTTGATATAATATGCCTCCAGGAGTGTTGGGATCAGGGGAGTCCCATATTGAGGGTTTCAGCACCCATTTTACCCCGTCTCTTCAGGGTAATCGAGGCAGGGGTTCTGGCGGCATCTGTACGTACGTCTCCAATCTGGCAAATCTGACAGTGGAGAGATTAGAGAATGCGGGGGTTAATAATAGGAAGTGTAATTCCTTGCAGGGTTTTTCTGTTAAAGGGAAAGGGATGAGCTTTCTTCTGATTAACTTATATAATAACACCACGAAAGAAGAAGCTAAAGTGCTCATGGACGATTTAACCTATATTTTAAATAGGGGAACGGGCGAGGCAGGTTGCATTCTCATAGTAGGAGATTTTAACTGCCACTTATGCCCTTATAGTGGTTTAGACACCTGTGGCATAACAAATCTAAAAGGGGAACCTAGCACGCACTTTGAACACACCAATTGTGGAAATCTGTTGAACCAATTAATGCACGACTGGGACCTAGGCTACGCTAATGAACTTTGCGAGCCGATGGTTGATTTCCAACCGACTTTTCATGGCCGGGGGCCAGGTACCATTATAGATTTCATGTTGCTGTCTAACAGCAATCAGGGCATTGCACAGGGCTTTAAAACAGAAGATTTAGTAATGAGTGACCACTTCCCAATTAGTATCAGTTTTGTTGCGGGTATCCGTGATAGCCATGCATCAAAACTGTCTGAAACATTATATCGTCATACAATCTCCCTGGCCAGTAGAAATGGGTATGCTATTAAGTGGGCCAAGGTCAACCCACATTTATTTTTAAACGAGGTAATCACGGAAGACCTTGAGCACTTCATGACATGTCTAGAACAATATCCCAATCCCCACAAGATCAAAGCGGCTTATGATAATATAGTAGCCACTATTAATGACAAATTGACCAGGAAGCGAAAAGACGGAGAAAGGGTCAGAACGAATGCATGGTTCAATTCTGCCTGCACTAGAGCCCATAAAGCTCTTTTACAGGCAGTAAAGGCACTGCCGAAAGATATCGAGGTAGTCAGAGCAGCCAGGTTGGTTTATAAACAGGCACTTCAAAATCGGAAAAAAGAAATTAAAGATCTTGCCTGAGGGGCGTTAATAAAGGCTAGCGCCCTTCGGGACAATATTTCCTTCTGGAGAGAAGTTAATGCCCCGTTCTTTGCAGAAAGAAAGACTGATTCTTTAGAGGTAGCTATAGCCGAGGACGTGTGGGTTAGTTCCTTCACGGCACTATATAAAAATGACGATCTGCCTGTGGCAAACTACCCTGCGACATCATCACCCATCGCCACTGCCCCGCAGTCTGAAGAGTCTCATACCATAGATACTTTTCCGTTGAATATAGTCTTATCTCCACCAGAGGTTGAGCAGGCTATTCGAGAGAGCGCAAATTCCAAAGCCCCAGGGCCAGATGGCATCCCTATTGACTTATTTATAGAAAATATGGACTTATGGGCCCCGCTCCTTACAAATGTTCTAAACCCCTATAGTCAAACGGGCTTTCCAGTAACATGGCAGGAAGCCATTGTAATTCCCATCTTCAAAAAAGGAGATAGACAGGATCCCAAATGCTATAGGCCAATCTCCCTGCTCGACTCCTTGATGAAGGTAGCAGGAAGAGTTTTACTTACTAAATTACAATCCTGGGCCAAAGCGGAAGGGGTTCTTTCAAAGTTCCAATATGGGTTCAAGTGCGGGCTGGGCACAGTCGAGCAGGGACTCAATTTGGCATTAATAACTAGTAAATACATGGTGGCAAACAAAGGGAACCTATACATGACGTTTGTTGACTTAAGCTCGGCTTTCGACTGCTTAAGCCACAATGTGTTATGGAATACCTTAACTAAGATGGGGATAGACCCATTTGTACTCAATTTTATAAAGGAACTATACAGAGGTGCAGGGGCAACGGTCCGCTACGGTAAAAATGGAGAACGCACCAAGAAATTCCCAATCGAAAAGGGCGTTCGACAAGGCTGTATCCTTGCACCTTTCCTTTTTAATCTGTACATTAACGAAGTGGCAGACTTTTTGACCATTTTGGAAGTGGACTACCCCAAAATTAATGGTACGGCGGTAACGATACTACTTTACGCTGACGATGCTGTAATAATGTCAAGAACTCAGGTGGGCCTTCAAAAGGCATTAACTGGCTTTTCCACTTTTATGGGCTCTAGAGGGCTGAAGATAAACGTGGGAAAAACCTTCACCATGTGCTGCACGTCAAAAAACAATTCCAAAATAGACTGCAAAACTTTCGTCAATCAGACAAAGATAGGCTTGACCAAAACTTTTTCCTATTTAGGTATTATTTTTAACAATAGAGGAACTTGGACTACAGCCATCACTACACGCAATCTGGCTTTTTCACGTACCATTGGCGCAGTAAAAAAATTTGACAAGAGACTGGGTGGAAAACCCGTAGACACTCTGCTGAGGATTTACGCAGCAAAATGTGTCTCTACTGCGACCTATGGGGCTGGCATTTGGGGGACGGCCGACTGTAGACAAATCCAACTAGCGGAAAACGCATTTTTCAGGTACTTGTTAGCTGTCCCAAGATCAATCTCTACAACTATATGCCACAAGGAATTAGACCGGGTACATATCACAGACTTAATCAAGATAAGACCAATCATGTTGTGGCATAAGATATGGACTTCCAAGGATACAGCCTTTAGCAGGGATGTGATTCAAGACTGTATGAACCAATCAGCAGCTAGGAAGCTTACCTGGCTTCATTATGTCAAAAAACAAATTGAATTCTATTGGCCATCCAGAACTCTATGTAACTCCCAGCTCCTGTGCATTAATTTCGAAAAACGCTTTAAAGGAAATCTGCCTTGAGCTGCTAGAAGATAGGCGATGGTATCTGGATGGAAATAAGTCTACGATCATCTCTCACCGCCGCCTTCTACATGGCCCAGGTCTACATCCATACCTGGCCCCGGCACTTCCCAGTTACACCAGAATGCTATTAACAAGGATGAGGACCGACTGTTTTTATAGGCGGATATCCTTCCCCGCCCCAAATGACTGGTCTGCCACGTTAATTAATTGTCCATGTGACGATTCATCCACTCAGTCAAATATCCACTGCATCTTCTTCTGTAAATACTATGATTGGGGCAGAAAGAGGCATCTGTTGCCCCTCTTAAAGATGTGGGGTTTGAGACAATGCAAACCAGCCTTGATCAGACTGTATATGCTACAAGACGAATCTACTATGTTCGCAGCTGTTAAATTTCTGAAATATATAGTAAGATGCAGATCTTCGATGGCATAACGATTGCATTGCACATTAATGCACTTAACAGCATACATTAATTATCCTGGACTCCTCTAGTGTTTTAACGAATGATTAAGTTCTCTTTTTAATGAAAAACAACAAATTAATGTGTACTTCTGTATTTTGTGGATGAAATGTTTTTTAAACTCGTTTTTTATGTGCTTTTATGGTCTTTTAACAAACACCGAATAAAGCTATCTTTGAACTTGCATAGAGCGCTATGCGAGAATTTCCCCTCCTATATAAGGCCCTCTCTCACAATACAGACTCCTAATCACTAGTCTTGTGTGTTACTTTAAATACTACTCTGCCTCTGCTGTAGCTCTTACAGCCCCCCGTTTCATTCTGTATCCCCCAGGGTCGGGTCACGGCGCCCCCAAGCACCGAGAGGTTATTTACTTTGCACAGAGCGCTATGCAAGAATATTCCCTCCTATATAAGGGCCTCTCTCACAATACAGACTCCTAATCACTAGTCTTGTGTGTTACTTTAAATACTATTCTGCCTCTGTTGTAGTCCTTACCCCCCCCCCCCGTTTCATTCTGTATCCCCCAGAGTCGGGTCACGGCGTCCCGAAGAGTTCCTACATCGGGAGGTGGGCGCAGAGGCGCTGGTGAGAAGCGACGCTTGCTCAAAGAATGAAATGTTCCAGTGGTGGTTTTCTTACGCAGTCTATGGGGGGCGAGAGGAGGTGGGGGAGGAAGTGTAATTCTCGCTTTAAGTGACTTGGCATTTCCTGGCTCCTCTTATTTACTGGTTCTTGTCTTTCTTGCACAAGTGTGCAAGGTTGTCGGTTCCTGCAGTGTGATAATCTCCCCTGGCACTGAAGCTTTCACTGGATGGCCTGCAAGGTCTCCCCCCGGTCGTGCCACGGAGGTCGCTTTGTGTAGTGTTGGATCGCAGACCTGGCTTGTGTTGGCCAAGCAGCTGCATGCACAATGGACAGAGCCCTGGGAGCTCGGTGGGTGCCCAGTGAGATGGAGACAGAGGGAGAGATGGGGAGAGGGAGAGATGGGGAGATGGAGACAGATGGAGAGATGGAGACAGATGGAGAGATGGATACAGAGGGAGAGATGGAGAGAGGGAGAGATGGAGACAGAGAGAGAGATGGAGACAGAGAGAGAGATGGAGACAGAGAGAGATGGAGACAGAGAGAGATAGAGGGAGAGATGGAGACAGAGAGATGGAGACAGAGAGAGATGGAGACAGATGGAGAGATGGAGACAGATGGAGAGATGGAGACAGATGGAGAGATGGAGACAGATGGAGAGATGTAAATGTAAATGTTTTTGTACTTGTATAGCGCACAGCTACCCGCACAGTGGGTTTCCCGGCGCTTGTACGAATACCGCAAGAGAACCCTTCCTGGCTTTCCCTGTGAAGTGTCCACTCCTGGGCACCCCCATGGTGCAGACCAGGCATCCCTCGCGTTGTGGGGGCCGTTGTGGAGACTAAGCAAGCTATTGCCCAGAGTTGCAGCGTGGGACCCATGATCAGAATAGGCACTGAGGCGAGAATATCCGGTCAGGGGAATTAATGAGCCCGAGACCCGCCAAGGCGGGAATCGAACCCTGGTCCCTGGCCAGAGCTCTGCATCAAGGTCTGCCTGCTCTAACCATTGAGCCACACTTCTCCACATGGAGACAGAGGAAGAGATGGAGACAGAGGGAGAGGCGGAGAGATGGAGACATGGAGAGATGGAGACATGGAGAGAGGGAGACATGGAGAGAGGGAGAGGCGGAGAGATGGAGAAATGGAGAGATGGAGAGGCGGAGAGATGGAGAAATGGAGAAATGGAGAGGCGGAGAGATGGAGACAGAGGGAGAGATGGAGAGATGCAGAGGCGGAGAGATGGAGAAATGGAGAGGCGGAGAGATGGAGACAGAGGGAGAGATGGAGAGAGATGGAGAGAGATGGAGAGATGGAGAGAGAGGGAGAGGCGGAGAGATGGAGACAGAGGGAGAGATGGAGAGAAGGAGACAGAGGGAGAGACATGGAGAGGCGGAGACATGGAGACATGGAGAGAGGGAGAGAGAGGGAGAGAGAGGGAGAGAGAGGGAGAGAGAGGGAGAGAGAGGGAGAGAGAGGGAGAGAGAGGGAGAGAGAGGGAGAGAGAGGGAGAGAGAGGGAGAGAGAGGGAGAGAGAGGGAGAGAGAGGGAGAGCGAGGGAGAGCGAGGGAGAGAGATGGAGACAGAGGGAGAGATGGAGACAGAGGGAGAGATGGAGACAGAGGGAGAGATGGAGACAGAGGGAGAGATGGAGACAGAGGGAGAGATGGAGACAGGGAGAGATGGAGACAGGGAGAGATGGAGACAGGGAGAGATGGAGACAGGGAGAGATGGAGACAGGGAGAGATGGAGACAGGGAGAGATGGAGACAGGGAGAGATGGAGACAGGGAGAGATGGAGACAGGGAGAGATGGAGACAGGGAGAGATGGAGACAGGGAGAGATGGAGACAGGGAGAGATGGAGACAGGGAGAGATGGAGACAGGGAGAGATGGAGACAGGGAGAGATGGAGATAGGGAGAGATGGAGACAGGGCGAGGGAGAGAGAGAGAGGGGGGGAGGGAGAGAGAGAGGGGGAGGGAGACAGGGGGGGAGAGAGAGAGGGGGAGGGAGACAGGGGGGAGAGAGAGAGGGGGAGGGAGGGAGGGAGCGAGGGAGGGAGGGAGGGAGAGAGGGAGAGAGAGATGGGAGATGGAGACAGGGAGATGGAGAGATGGAGACAGGGAGAGATGGAGACAGGGAGAGATGGAGACAGGAGAGAGGGAGAGAGGGAGGGAGAGAGAGAGAGAGAGGGAGGGAGGGAGGGAGGGGGAGGGAGGGAGGGAGGGAGGGAGAGAGAGGGCGAGAGGGAGAGAGGGAGCGAGAGGGAGAGGGGGAGAGGTAGAGAGATGTGTTTCTATGTCGGGTCTGGTGGCTCAGTGGACGAAGGTGTCCACTGCAGGGGCCTATGATCAACATCATGGTCACAGTTTTTTTGTTGCTCTAGCCCTGCCCTTTCCCCACTGACCCCGCCCACACCGGTGTGGCCCTCGGACACAAACCACACTGTAAATTTGGCCCCCCGAGATAAAGTTTGTGAGTACCCATGGTCTACATTGAGGATTTATTTTCCCTTTTACATTGATTAAGTTAAATTAACACCCTATTCCAATCCTGCACGTAATTGGGAATTATGCTTCCACTTAAAACTTTCAATGAGGATCCTTTGATGTAGGACCACATATTACTTGTCCACTAACCAGAACCCTACAGCAGGTCTTACTCAAACATGCGTGCCAACTCAAAGACTATCATTGTCCTAAAGGTTCATCACACTAGCAACCTTCACAGCCATACCTGTCGAACTGTCTAGCTCCTGGCCCAGAGGATCCGGTTTCTTGTTCTTTGGGGGGATAGTTGTTTCTGGGGTTGATTCCTTGTTATTTTTTGCAGATTCAGAGGCAATAAAAGAAAAATCTGCGGGCGCGGGGGTGAGCTGCGTACCGGAGGTATACTTCTTTAATAGTGGGGCCATTGGAGTAATTTCTGCAGTGAGAAACTATTTGTCCATAATCTCAGCAATTCCAGGTGTCCAAGGAAGAAGGAACTTATACTGAGCCCTTTTCTGGAGTGTGTCTGCAATGATAGACAGATGTATGTTGTGTCTCAAACTGTATACTTCACTTCATAAATCGAACACTTGAAAAGGGAGATCATTGACAGCAGACCAAGTCTGCATTCTTGTCCTTTATTTATATGCCGGAATAATTACTGGCTCACTGGCATCAAGTGGAATAGGTTTAGATGGTAAAATAGTACCAGGTAAACTGGAAGACTTGGACCATCTGACAGACATAACTTACTTATGCTATGATGGTGTCCGGACAAGTTGCGTCAGTGGAGACCACATATTTCCAGGCACTATAAACACCTTGGGTATGGTTGGAAGATCTAGGAGCTGCAGTGGCACGAGCAGTGTATCATTGGATATCATTAAGAAAACAGAAGAGTCTTGCTGTGGTGATACATAGGGAGATATTAAAGAAGATAACATTTGTTTGATCATAGATCGTTTTTGCTTTGATGCACAAGTTACTTACCTTCGGAACCAATATATCTGGGAGAAACATTAGTTAGTTATAGATTCCTTACCTTAGAATTACCCCCAGATAACAGACTAGATCCGGAATTTTTACGTCAGCAGTACCGTTGCGCGTCAGAAGGTGGCGTCGGTCGGCTCCACATCCGTTGTCAGCGTCGTGTTCGCCAGGATGACGTCGCGGCAGCTACTCAGACGCCGCCCTCACGCGCTGCCATCAGTTCTGTACACAACTTTCTGCGCCAGAAACGCAGAGCCATGCAAGACACTGCCATTGGTGCACAAAACTAGGGCCCTGAAAGAATGCCTTAACTCACAGCTTTCCAACTTTTTATGTTGGGGACACACTTTTTGGAGGTGCATCATTTTGGGACACAGTAAGGCAGTGTAGCGAGCGAACGTATAGTAGCGAGCCCAAACTACCTAAGGGTAATGCTGGGTGGGGGGGTTCTCACTCACTCTGTCTGTCTCCCTCTCTCTCTTTCTGTAACTGTCTCCCTCCCCCTCTCCCTCCCTCACTCTCCCTCTGTCTGTCTGTCTTTCTCTGTCTGTCTGTCTCCCTCTGTCTCGCTTCCTCTGTCTCCCTCCCTCTGTCTGTCTCCCTCCCTCTCGCTTCCTCTGTCTCCCTCCCTCCCTCTGTCTGTTGCCCTCTGTCTTCCTTCCTCTGTCTTCCACTCTGTCTGTCTTCCACTCTGTCTGTCTCCCTCCATCTGTCTCCCTCCCTCTATCGATTTCCCTCTCTCCCTCTCCATCTCCCGCTCCCTCTCCATCTCTCTCTCCCTCTCCCTCTCTCCCTATCTCTCTATCGATCTCCCTCTCTCTCTATATATCTCCCTCTCTCTCTATATATCTCCCTCTCTCTCTATATATCTCCCTCTCTCTCTATATATCTCCCTCTCTCTCTATATATCTCCCTCTCTCTCTATATATCTCCCTCTCTCTCTATATATCTCCCTCTCTCTCTATATCTCCCTCTCTCTCTCTATATCTCCCTCTCTCTCTCTATATCTCCCTCTCTCTCTCTATATCTCCCTCTCTCTCTCTATATCTCCCTCTCTCTCTCTATATCTCCCTCTCTCTCTCTATATCTCCCTCTCTCTCTCTATATCTCCCTCTCTCTCTCTATATCTCCCTCTCTCTCTCTATATCTCCCTCTCTCTCTCTATATCTCCCTCTCTCTCTCTATATCTCCCTCTCTCTCTATATCACCCTCTCTCTCTCTCCATCGATCTCCCTCTCCCTCTCTCTCCATCGATCTCCCTCTCCCTCTCTCTCCATCGATCTCCCTCTCCCTCTCTCTCCATCGATCTCCCTCTCCCTCTCTCTCCATCGATCTCCCTCTCCCTCTATTGATCTCCCTCTCCCTCTCTCTATCTCTCTATGGATCTCCCTCTCTATAGATATCCCTCTCTATCTCTCTATCGATCTCCCTCTCTATCTCTCTATCGATCTCCCTCTCTATCCCTCTATCGATCTCCCTCTCCCTCTCTCTATCTCTCTATTGATCTCCCTCTCCCTCTATCGATCTCCCTCTCCCTCTCTCTATCGATCTCCCTCTCCCTCTCTCTATCGATCTCCCTCTCCCTCTCTCTATCGATCTCCCTCTCCCTATCGATCTCCCTCTCCCTCTCTCTATCGATCTCCCTCTCCCTATCGATCTCCCTCTCTATCTCTCTATCGATCTCCCTCTCTATCTCTCTATCGATCTCCCTCTCTATCTCTCTATCGATCTCCCTCTCTATCGATCTCCCTCTCTATCTCTCTATCGATCTCCCTCTCTATCTTTCTATCGATCTCCCTCTCCATCTCTCTATCGATCTCCCTCTCTATCTCTCTATCGATCTCCCTCTCGATCTCTCTATCGATCTCCCTCAACTTCTCTCCATCTCTCTATCGATCTCCCTCTCCCTCTCTCCATCTCTCTATCTATCTCCCTCTCCATCTCTCCATCTCTCTATCGATCTCCCTCTCCCTCTCTCTCCATCGATCTCCCTCGATCTCACCATCGATCTCCCTCTATCTCACCATCGATCTCCCTCTATCTCTATATCGATCTCCCTCTCTATCGATCTCCCTCTCCCTATCGATCTCCCTCTCTATCGATCTCCCTCTCCCTATCTCTCTATCGATCTCCCTCTCCCTATCTCTCTATCGATCTCCCTCTCCCTATCTCTCTATCGATCTCCCTCCCTCCCTCGCTCTATCTCTCTATCGATCTCCCTCTCTATCTCTCTATCGATCTCCCTCTCCCTCTCTATCTCTCTATCGATCTCCCTCTCCCTATCTCTCTATCGATCTCCCTCTCCCTATCTCTCTATCGATCTCCCTCTCCCTATCTCTCTATCGATCTCCCTCTCCCTATCTCTCTATCGATCTCCCTCTCCCTATCCCTATCGATCTATCTCTCTATCGATCTCCCTCTCTATCGCTCTCCCTCTCCCTCTCTCTATCTCTCTATCGATCTCCCTCTCCCTCTCTCTATATCTCTCTATCGATCTCCCTCTCCCTCTATCGATCTCCCTCTATCTCTATATCGATCTCCCTCTCTATCGCTCTCCCTCTCTATCGATCTCCCTCTCTATCGATCTCCCTCTCTATCGATCTCCCTCTCTATCGATCTCCCTCTCCCTATCGATCTCCCTCTCTATCTCTATCGATCTGCCTCTCTATCTCTCCATCGATCTCCCTCTATCTCTCCATCGATCTCCCTCTATCTCTCCATCGATCTCCCTCTCTATCGATCTCCCTCTCTATCGATCTCCCTCTCTATCGATCTCCCTCTCTATCGATCTCCCTCTCTATCGATCTCCCTCTCTATCGATCTCCCTCTCTATCGATCTCCCTCTCCCTATCGATCTCCCTCTCTATCGATCTCCCTCTCCCTATCTCTCTATCGATCTCCCTCTCCCTATCTCTCTATCGATCTCCCTCTCCCTATCTCTCTATCGATCTCCCTCTCCCTATCTCTCTATCGATCTCCCTCCCTCCCTAGCTCTATCTCTCTATCGATCTCCCTCTCTATCTCTCTATCGATCACCCTCTCCCTCTCTATCTCTCTATCGATCTCCCTCTCCCTATCTCTCTATCGATCTCCCTCTCCCTATCTCTCCATCGATCTCCCTCTCCCTATCTATCTATCGATCTCCCTCTCCCTCTCTCTATCTCTCTATCGATCTCCCTCTCCCTCTCTCTATATCTCTCTATCGATCTCCCTCTCCCTCTATCGATCTCCCTCTATCTCTATATCGATCTCCCTCTCTATCGATCTCCCTCTCTATCGATCTCCCTCTCTATCGATCTCCCTCTCTATCGATCTCCCTCTCTATCGATCTCCCTCTCTATCGATCTCCCTCTCTATCGATCTCCCTCTCTATCGATCTCCCTCTCTATCTCTCTATCGATCTCCCTCTCGATCTCTCTATCGATCTCCCTCTCTCCATCTCTCTATCGATCTCCCTCTCTCTATCGATCTCCCTCTCCCTCTCTCCATCTCTATCGATCTCCCTCTCTATCTCTCTATTGATCTACCTCTCTATCGATCTACCTCTCGATCTCTCTATCGATCTCCCTCTCCCTCTCTCAATCTCTCTATCGATCTCCCTATCTATCTCTCTATCGATCTCCCTCTCCCTCTATCTCTCTATCGATCTCCCTCTCTATCTCTCTATCGATCTTCCTCTCCCTCTCTCCCTCTCTATCTCTCTATCGATCTCCCTCTCTATCTCTCTATTGATCTACCTCTCTATCTCTCTATTGATCTACCTCTCTATCTCTCTATCGATCTACCTCTCGATCTCTCTATCGATCTCCCTCTCCCTCTCTCCATCTCTCTATCGATCTCCCTCTCTATCTCTCTATCGATCTCCCTCTCCCTCTCTATCTCTCTATCGATCTCCCTCTCTATCTCTCTATCGATCTCCCTCTCCCTCTCTCCCTCTCTATCTCTCTATCGATCTCCCTCTCCCTATCCCTATCGATCTATCTCTCTATCGATCTCCCTCTCTATCGATCTCCCTCTCCCTCTATCTCTCTATCGATCTCCCTCTCTATCTCTCTATCGATCTCCCTCTCCCTCTCTCCCTCTCTATCTCTCTATCGATCTCCCTATCCCTATCCCTATCGATCTCCCTCTCTATCTCTCTATCGATCTCCCTCTCCCTATCGATCTCCCTCTCTATCTCTCTATCGATCTCCCTCTCTATCTCTCTATCGATCTCCCTCTCTATCTCTCTATCGATCTCCCTCTCTTTCTCTCTATCGATCTCCCTCTCTTTCTCTCTATCTCCCTCTCTATCTCTCTATCGATTTCCCTCTATCTCCCTCTCTATCTCTCTATCGATCTCCCTCTCTATCTCTCTATCGATCTCCCTCTATCTCCCTCTCTATCTCTCTATCGATTTCCCTCTATCTCCCTCTCTATCTCTCTATCGATTTCCCTCTATCTCCCTCTCTATCTCTCTATCGATCTCCCTCTCTATCTCTCTATCGATCTCCCTCTCTATCTCTCTATCGATCTCCCTCTCTTTCTCTCTATCGATCTCCCTCTCTTTCTCTCTATCTCCCTCTCTATCTCTCTATCGATTTCCCTCTATCTCCCTCTCTATCTCTCTATCGATCTCCCTCTCTATCTCTCTATCGATCTCCCTCTATCTCCCTCTCTATCTCTCTATCGATTTCCCTCTATCTCCCTCTCTATCTCTCTATCGATTTCCCTCTATCTCCCTCTCTATCTCTCTATCGATCTCCCTCTCTATCTCTCTATCGATCTCCCTCTATCTCTCTATCGATCTCCCTCTCCCTCTCTCTATCTCTCTATCGATCTCCCTCTCTGTATCTCTCTATCGATCTCCCTCTCCCTATCGATCTCCCTCTCTATCTCTCTATCGATCTCCCTCTCTATCTCTCTATCGATCTCCCTCTCCCTCTATCTCTCTATCGATCTCCCTCTCTATCTCTCTATCGATCTCCCTCTCCCTCTCTCCCTCTCTATCTCTCTATCGATCTCCCTCTCCCTATCCCTATCGATCTCCCTCTCTATCTCTCTATCGATCTCCCTCTCCCTATCGATCTCCCTCTCTATCTCTCTATCGATCTCCCTCTCTATCTCTCTATCGATCTCCCTCTCTATCTCTCTATCGATCTCCCTCTCTTTCTCTCTATCGATCTCCCTCTCTTTCTCTCTATCTCCCTCTCTATCTCTCAATCGATTTCCCTCTATCTCCCTCTCTATCTCTCTATCGATCTCCCTCTCTATCTCTCTATCGATCTCCCTCTATCTCCCTCTCTATCTCTCTATCGATTTCCCTCTATCTCCCTCTCTATCTCTCTATCGATTTCCCTCTATCTCCCTCTCTATCTCTCTATCGATCTCCCTCTCTATCTCTCTATCGATCTCCCTCTATCTCTCTATCGATCTCCCTCTCCCTCTCTCTATCTCTCTATCGATCTCCCTCTCTGTATCTCTCTATCGATCTCCCTCTCCCTATCGATCTCCCTCTCTATCTCTCTATCGATCTCCCTCTCTATCTCTCTATCGATCTCCCTCTCCCTCTATCTCTCTATCGATCTCCCTCTCTATCTCTCTATCGATCTCCCTCTCCCTCTCTCCCTCTCTATCTCTCTATCGATCTCCCTCTCCCTATCGATCTCCCTCTCTATCTCTCTATCGATCTCCCTCTCCCTATCGATCTCCCTCTCTATCTCTCTATCGATCTCCCTCTCTATCTCTCTATCGATTTCCCTCTATCTCCCTCTCTATCTCTCTATCGATCTCCCTCTCTATCTCTCTATCGATCTCCCTCCCTCCCCCTCTCCCTCTCCCTCCCCCTCTTTGTATCCTTCCCTCTGTCTCCTTCCCTCTGTCTCCCTCCCTCTGTCTCCCTCCCTCTGTCTCCCTCCCTCTGTCTCCCTCCCTCCCTTCCTCCCTCTATCTCACTGTCTCCCTCCCTCTGTTTGGAAAGCTCTGCCTTAACCCTAGAAATCAGTTCGCAGAACGGGGAGGAAGGGTAGGGTGGTAAGGAATCTATAGCTAACTAATGTTTCTTACAGATATATTGTTACCGAAGGAAAGTAACTTGTGCATCTGAAAGAAACACGTTCGGTATAGATTCCTTACCTAAGAACAGACACCACAGCAATACCAACTCCGGTGGTGGGTCTGCAAATTACGATCACACCGGAAAATCCTGGAGAACTGAATGGCCAAAGAAGCCGTTTCTCCAGACCTGGCTATCCTGGCAGTAGTGTTTGGTGAACGTGTGCAACGATGCCAACGTGGCCACCTGACAGATGTCTTTCAGAGGAACTCCTCTTCCCAAGGCAGTAGTGGCTGCAGTCGCCCTGGTGGAATGGGTGCGTAGCCCAACTGGAGGCCTTTTTTTAGCCAGAGAGTAACAAGCCTTAATACACAACACGGCCCATCGAGAAATGGTGCGTTTGTGTACAGCTCGACCCTTCTTTGCGCCCACGTAGCCAACAAAATCTTGATCATCCACCCGGAACTGTTTTGTGCGGTCCAGATAGGAGAGCACACGTTTTTAGTCCAGACGGTGGAGCCTCTCTTCCTCCTTTGAAGGATGCAAAGGCAGAAAGAAAAAGATTTGCAAAGTAATGGTCTGCCCCCAGTGGAAGGCAGTGACCACCTCAGGAAGGAAGGATGGACGGGTCTGGAGAACCACCTTGTCCGGATGAACAGACAGGAAAGGAGGTTTGAAGAAAGGGCCTGGAGCTCACTCACCCTTCTAGCAGAAGTGATGGCTACCAGGAAAGCAGTCTTAAGAGTCAAGAGACAAAAGGGACAGTTATGAAGGGGCTCAAAGGGAGCGCACATTAAATACGTTAGACCAAGATTCAAGTCCCACTGAGGCATAACGAAGGGGGTTGGAGGAAAAGATGTGTTAGGCCTTTTAAGAAACAGTTAACTACCGGGACTTGAAAAGAGAAGGTGGATCTGGCAGCCGTAGTAAGGCAGAGAAGGCTGAAAGAGAGCCCTTGATAGTGCCCAGAGCAGAGCCCAGCTGTGCTAGATAGAAGGAACAAGAGAACCACAGAAAGAGGGGCAGAAAGGGGATCCACAGCCTTTGCTGTGCACCATGCCACAAATTTGTTCCACCGGCAGGCGTATCCCGTCTTAGTGGAGGGACGCCTGGCTGCCAAGATTACATCACAGACTTCGGGAGGCAGGTTGAAAGACGTCAACTGCTGTCGCTCAATCTCCAAGCAAGGAGGTGGAGACTGGACAGGTTCGGGTGGAGGACCGTCCCCTGCTGCTGCGACAGAAGATCCTCCCGAAGAGGCAGTCTGATGGGAGGATCATTGGCCACGTAGAGCAGCTCAGGATACCAGACTGTTCGTGCCCAATCCGGAGCCACAAGAATGACTTGCACCCGGTCGCGCCTGATCTTCTGAATCCTGGGCAGAAGTGGTATAGGCGAAAAGGCGTACAACAGTGTCGCCTGGAAATTGCCGCTTGGAAGGTCCCACGTACAAACGTGCGGACATTGCGTCCTCTCTTTGGTGGCTAACAGATCTAACCAAGGCTCTCCCCACTGTCAAAAGAGACCTTGAACCACCTACAAGTGGAGACGCCATTCATGATCCATCATGCACCTGTGGCTGAGTTTGTCCGCCCTTGCGTTCAGAGAACCTGCCAGGTGTTGAACCACCAGATATATTCCCTGATGTTCCAGCCATGTACAGAGGCCTCCTGACATAGGGTCCATGACCCCACACCATTTGTTGCAGTACCACATGGCTGTGGTGTTGTCCGTGAACACCTGCACTACTCTTCCCTGAACAGAGGGAAGGATGCTTTCAGTGCAAGATGAATCGAGCGGAGCTTCAGAAGGTTGATGTGAAGCCCGGACTCCGCCGGAGCCCAGAGGCCTCTGAACTCCGCCTCTCCCATGTGGTCACCCCAATCCAGAAGGGATGCGTCCGTCACCACAGTGTGGCCTGGTTGGGGAAGGAAGAGGGATCTGCATTGACCCAATCCTAGTTCATGAGCCACCACTGCAGTTGTTGTGCAGTGCCCTCTAAGATCTGGACGCAATCAGACAGATTCCCCTGATGCTGCGCCCACTGCAACTTCAGGTCCCACTGCAGAGCCCGCATATGCCACCTGGCATGATCTACGAGCAGGATGCAGGAGGCCATGAGGCCCAGCAGCCTCAGAGTCATTCTGACCGTAACTCGGGATAGAGGCTGAAACATCGGAATCATAGCCCGAATATCCCGGACTCGCTGTTCGGGAAGATCGTCCCGAAAGCGTGTTGTGTCCAGAACCGCTTCGATGAGCAGGAGCTTCTGAGAGGGAATCAGGTGCGACTTCGGCACATTGATGGAAAACTCCAGCGAATGCAGAAGGTCGGCTGTAGTCTGGAGGTGGGAGACGACTGCCTGGGCCGAACCCGCCATCAACGGCCAATCGTCGAGATAGGTTAAGACTGAAAGCCCTGATCTGCGAAGATGAGCGGCGACCATCGCCATCACTTTTGTGAACACCCGAGGGGCGCTGGTAAGGCCTATTGGTTGCAGTACCACATGGAGCATGGTAAACTGAAAGTGCTTGTGGCCTACTGTGAGCCGTAGGTTACGCTGGTGAGCCGGCAGGACGGGAATGTGAAAATAAGTGTCCTGCAAATCCAACGCTACCATCCAGTCTTCGGGTTGAGAGCAGACAAGAACTGAGCAAGCGTCAACATCTTGAACTTCTCCTTCCAGAGGAAGCGATTGACGCTCCTGAAGTCCAAGATAGGACGCAGGCCCTTGTCCTTCTTGGAGGCCAGAAAGTAGTGGGAATAACAACCACGACCAACTTCTGGGACAGGAACGCGCTAGGTGGCTCCCTTGGCCAAGAGAGCCGCAACTTCCTGCTGGAGAATGGCCCGGTGATCCTCTGACATGCAGTGGTATCTTGGATGCATGCCTGGAGGGGTAGTCTCGAAAGGGAGGGAGTAGTCCCCTCGCTCTATTTGCAAAACCAACCTGTCCGACATGATGGTGAAAGGTCAGACTAGGAGGGTTTGGAGGCTGCTGCAGAGAGGGGAGGGGGCGGGGGGTTGGTGGACTGGCCCGCCTGCTGGCCCCTGAACCACGGCGTTGGCTTTCAAGTCCGCGGCCACGCGAAGGTAAGGTAACGTAGCCACGAAAGGGGCAAAAATCAGACTGCGCCGGATGGGTGGAGAGGCCCAAGGACTTGGCCGTAGCTCGCGAGTCCTTTAAGCACTCTAGGGCATTGTCTGCTTTGTCGCCGAAAAGCAGACGACCATCAAAGGGCATGTTCATCGAGGTGTTCTGGACATCCCCTGAAAACCCAGTGGACCTCATCCAGGCGTAGCGACGAAGCGCTACAGACGTTGAAATGGTCCGGCCCAGAGAGTCGGCAGTGTCCAGCCCACAAAGTATCGTAAACTTTGCTGCATCTCTCCCGGAGGCAACAGCCTGGGAGAGCACTGCCCGGGCCTCCTCCGGACACTGAGGCAGCACTTACGCCACCGTATCCCACACGGAGTGTGAATAACGGCCCAAGAGACATGCAGTGTTTACGTACCGCAGTCTTAAGCTGGTGGAAGAGGAACTTTTCTTGCCAAGGTAGTCCAACTTCTTGGATTCCCTTTCGGGTAGAGCGGTAGGGAAGGCACTCTTGGAAGTGAAATCTTGGACTACCAAGCTCTCCGGGGTGGGATGTTGGGAGAGGCAAGTGGGGTCACCCGGAGCCGGGCAGTGGCATCAGGCAATCATCCTGTTCAAGGGAGCCCCCTTTTTGGGCCTGGACCACGTGCCGGAAGGACGTCGGTGAGGGCCTCATTAAACAGCAGGAGGGGCTCCGAAGAGCTTGCAGCTGGTTGAAGCACCTCAGTCAGGAGGTTAGTCCTGACCGCCACGGTAGGAAGCTCGAGGTTGAGAGCCTCAGCCGCCCTACCCAACACCACTGCGTACGACACTCCCTCCTCCGTAGCCACAGTAGGAGGAGACAACATGCGAAGGTCAGGGGAGGTGTCCAAATCACTGGCATCCCCAGTTTCTCTCTCCAGTCCTGTTTACTGTCCAGCTGGTCAGTTAAAGGGTCACCTGACCCCTCCCAGTCCTTATCATCATCTGGCTACCATTGTGGTTGAAAAGGGACCCTAGGAGTGAACAGGGGAACAAAAACCCCACCTGGCGACAAGCAATGCCGGTTCGGGTTCCATGTTCATGTCAGGATGAAGGCCGGGGTCGACGCCGGCCGGGGAGCCGACCGGCATCTAGCGTGGTAGTGCTGCTGTTGGAAGAAGTGCTGTGGAGGCGTTACAAGGTCAACCAGCGCTGATCCGGATCCAGGCCTGGATCCAAGGGGTGCCAGCGGCGCCGGCCTAGGCCCCCAACTGAGTCGGTGGGGTCGGTCCGCCCAGAAATGGCATGCATCGCCTCGTAAAACGTACGAAGCTGGGCGGGAGTCGCTCAGGGTCTCAGAAAGGGAGGGAAACATGGAGCGGCATCTTAGGGCTCTGTGTGCAGAGCCGCACCACCTGCGTGCCTCGCCGGATCAGCCGACCAGCGACGATGCTTCTTCAACTTCTTCTTATGCTTCGACTTACCCGACCCCGAGTACAAAGACTTAGATGATTTCGAAACTGAATGGTGGTGGCTCCGAGACCGGTCCCTCAGCCTCCCTCTCGACTGGGACCTAGAACGGCGCGGAGCCGACTGCCGGTGTTCAAGCAGCTTTCGGGACCGCTTTAGCAAAGCCTTCGGCGCCATCAACCGGTAGTCGGAGCACGACTTGGGGTCATGGTCGCGCTCCAGGCAAAAAAGACACGCGGTGCAGATCTGTCACCGACCTCATGCGATGACAGGAACCGCAGGCCTTGAAGACGGGAATCCCTCGTGCACCTTTTCGGAGTCAAAGACTCGTAAAAAGAAGAAGTCGACAAATGTCGAGAAAAAGTTAGTCAAAAAATGACTACGGTACAGCTCTTCCTGAATCGGCGCTGGCTGGCAGAGAAAAAGAAAGCACCTACGTCAGCGCACGAGGGCGCCGTCTAAGTAGATGCTGCGACGTCATCACGGCGACCACAACACAGATGACGCAGAGCCGACCGACACCACCTTCCGACACGCAGAGGTACTGCTGACGAAAAAACTTTCCGGATCCAGTTTGACACTTGGGGGTAATTCGAAGGAAAGGAATTATTTATTTATTTATTTATTTCGCATACTTATAGAGCGCAGACCTGTCACCCAGAGGGCATCCTGGCGCTTTGATCAGAGAACCCCCGCACAAGACCAGAGCAGTCGCGCAGCCAATTACTTGGGAAAAAGATAAGTTTTTAAGGCCTTCCTGAATGGAAGATAGTCCTTGCAACTCCTGAGAGTGAGTGGGAGAGAATTCCACAATTTAGCTGCCGCCACTCTAAATGAACGGCCGCCCATCCTCACTCTTTGAAACCTAGGCACCACCAGAAGGTGAGCCGATGACGACCGCAGAAGCCGTGGGGCAGAATACCATGCGAACATGTTTTGTAGCGGGATAGGGCCCAAGAGGTGTACCGCTCTAAATACCAAACAGGCCGCTTTAAATTGGACCCGTAGTTCTACCGGAAGCCAATGCAGGTCACGAAGCGCAAGAGTAGAAGAGCTAGATCTGGGTCGTGAAAGGGCCAGTTTAGCCGCCATATTCTGCACCCTCTGCAGCTTCCCTATCAGATTTTTTGGGGCCCCCAAAAGGAGACCATTACAATAATCCAGCCGACTTAAAATAGTCCCACGGACTACTTCCGGCCTGGACTGAGCAGGGAGCAAAGGCAAAACTCTGCGGAGCATACGGAGCAGCATCATGCATGTTCCCGTGGTTTTATTAACATGTAGGTCAAGTTGTAAGTTAGGGCCGAACATGACCCCTAAATTACGAGCTGACTGATGCAGACACTGGTTCGGAAAAAGTGCTAGGCCAAAAATCGGTAGGTAGAGCCCGCGGGATCCGGTCAGTGGAACAGTGGAGCACTTCCGTCTTCGAGCTATTGAATTGCAAAGAATTTGCTCGAAGCCAATCCGCTGTAGCTGCCATGCAGCGATGGAAGGTGTTCAGCGAGATCGCATTGCTCCCTTCCAAGGAAAACACCAGCTGAGTGTCATCGGCATAATTAAATGCCGAGACCCAAAAAGATTTTATTAGCTGGACAAGCGGACGGAGGTACAGGTTGAACAATATCGGGCTGATGGGCGAGCCCTGTGGTACCCCCTGTCCGATTTTCCTTGGCTCCGAGCTAAAAGGCGGAAGTGACACCAACTGTTGCCTGCCCTCGAGGTATGAAATCAACCAGTCTCTGGCCCCCTCGCAAATCCCGCACTCTTCCAGCCTCTGAACCAAGGTCCGATGGCAGACCGTGTCGAACGCGGCCGACATGTCGAGCAGCACCAAAAAGGCTGCCCGACCACTGTCGACACGCGAACGCAGATTGTCCAGCACGGTCACAAGTGCGGTCTCCGTCCCATGACCAGGTCGGAAGCCAAACTGGGCCTCATCGAACCACCCAATATGTTCCAGGTAGCAGGAAAGAGAGCGAGTTACCCATTTCTCCAAGATCTTGATTGGAAAGGGAAGCAGGGAGATCGGCCTGTAGTTGGAAAGAACAGCTGGATCCAAGGTTGGCTTTTTTAGCAGAGGCGACACCACTGCTAATTTCCAGCAACCTGGGACAGACGCCGATTCCAGAGATTGGAGACAGATTGAAAACAAAGGCGGGAACAGTTCTTCATGAAAAGTTTTCCAAAATTTGGGGGGCAGTGGATCAAGCGGAGATCCAGATGAGACCGAGCAAGCCGTTTTACAAAATTCTTCAAAGGACGGGAGGGGGAAGGAGTCCAACCGTAGTGGTTTGGGTAAGGTGATCAAATCGCCCGCCCCGAAGGCCACAACGGCCGGCTGGGGTCGACTGGGTAAACAACCCGGAGCTCCCACGCCGAATCTATACTTAACCCGTTTCTTTCATATATTAAAGACCTGAGTCTCTACATCAAAAGCCTCGATGTGGCACATTAACATCCACGGTTGCCCTGGTCATCTCGATGCATAAAGGTAGAGGCTCTGCGGGCCGGAGTATAGAACTTGTCCCTTCCACATCAACAAGAGTTTAAACGTTGATTGGCATGATGAACCATGTCTCGACATCTCTAATATTATCAATGATGTATACCTGGAGTACTTCAAGGTTTAATGAGATCAAGTCAGTCTTTGGCAGGAGGCAGCCTGGTACAGCGTTGGTTCGCAACATTTAGGAGTTTCACTCGAAGTATTTCAAGTGGGTATGATTTTTGGAGTCTCTTCCGGGACCTCCCTCTGTCAAAGAAGAAAACAAGTTACTTACCTGTAACATTGGCTCCCCAGTATTGGTAACTTTCATAGATTCCCATGCTTTGTATCATTCCCAGTCGTCGGAATGGGAGCCTCGGTAGTATCATAACCATAGAAACAAAAGAGAAAAATAGGCCTAGGCCTCATCTCACTTTGTATCCTATCACCCTCTTTGTGTAAAAGAGACCAAACTTTTGTCAGGACCAATCAGAGCAGCCTCACCGCATAGAACCTTCCGGAGAGAGCTCAGAGCCTCAGATTTTCGTAGCCGTTGTGCAAACCGCCACTATCTCTGTAAAAAGACTGAGCTTTCCCAGGGGAGTAGGGTGGGCGCATGGGAATCTATGAAAGTTACCAATACTGGGGAACCAAAGTTACAGGTAAGTAACTTGTTTTCTTACCCCAGTATTGGAACTTTCATAGATTCCCTTGCTTTGTATCAGAGTAGCTAGCAGTAAATCACCAAAGCACATTTTGTTAGATACATGGCATCACATAACCATATGACAATACTTATAGCATACCAAAACAACATAAAATGTGCTTACTAGGATGGAGGGATTGTAGGGAAAGCTCACCTCTCATTGAAAAAGATTCCTAAGGACTGCTTGACCAACAGCAGCCTCTTCTCGTCCTGCAGACTCCAGGCAGTAGTGCTTCGTGAAGGTATGTGTACTGCTCCACGTTGCCGCCCTGCATATGTCTTTGATGGCAACTCCAGAGAAAAGAGCCACAGACGATGCCACAGACCTTGTGGAATGTGCACGGACTTTTCTGTCCAGGGGCTTGCCCGCCTCCTGATGGCAGAATTGAATCGCACTGGAGATCCAGCGTGAAATGCCACTTTTTGCTAAAGGAAACCCCTTCCGTGGTGCGCTGTAGGACACAAATAATTGGGATGATTTTCGAAAGGGGTGTGTGCGTTGAAAGTAGAATTTCAAGCATCTTTTAACGTCCAAAGAATGTAATGTCCGTTCCGCTCCGCTGGAGTAGAAGGGCGCGGAAAAAAAGACTTTAAGATCAAGGGTTCATTCAAATGGAATTCAGACGGCACCTTCGGAATAAATTTCGGATTGGTGCGAAGAATAAGCACATCTTTTTTTAATTGAAGGAATGGATCCACTATGGAGAGTGCTTGAAGCTCACTAAATCTTATAGCTGATGTTAGTGCTAAGAGGAGAGACAGTTTCCAAGACAGGAATTTCAAGTCCACCTTGTGAACCGGCTCAAACAGAGCTTTCATGAGATGAGCCAGCACAAGGTTGAGCTGCCAAACTGGCGGAGGAGGGCGAACTGGAGGATACATCCGAAACAAGCCTTTCAAAAACTGTTTAACAATCCTAGAGGACCATAGGGACGGGCCTGAAGAAGTGCGCCGAAACCTCGATATGGCTGCAACCCAGATTTAGCCAATGATAGTATATATGGCAAAAGTTGATGAGGCAGAGATTTGTAAGGATGGAGACCCTGTCTTTGACACCACAGGCAGAACCTCTTCTATTTTGCCTTGTATGTTTTATTAGTGCTTGGTGCTCGAGCCTGGGACATAACTTCTCTACACTCCTTGGGGAGATTCAGATGACGGAACTCTCTGTGTTCAGGAGCCACGCTGTCAAGTGCAGCGACTTCGGATCCGGATGGAACACCTGACCCCGATCCCTCGATAACAGGGACGGAATCTGTCGCAAGCGAATTGGATGATCCTGGGAGAGTAGGAGTTCTGTGTACCAGAACTGCCGGGGCCACGCTGGTGCAATGAGAATCATCTTCCATGGCTCCGCCTTCATCTTCCTGAGTACTCGTGGAATGAGGGGAATTGGTGGAAAAGCGTAAAAGAATGCGCTGTACCAGGCAATCGAAAGGGCGTTTCCCAGAGATCCCGGATGTTGAACCTTGCTTGCGTAAAACAGGCATTTGGCTTTCACCGGAGACGCAAAGAGGTCTATGGTCGGTGTTCCCCAGACCGAGAACACACTCTCCAGAATGGACTGGTTCAATTCCCATTCATGATTCACCTCTGTCTGGCGACTCAGGGCATACGCTGTGACATTGAGAGAACCTGCCAGGTGTTTGGCCTGCAGGTTGATCTTGTAAAGAATCACATAATCCCAGATTCTCTGAGCTTCTTTGGACAGAGTTTGTGATCTTGTTCCTCCTGTAGTGCATGGCCGTCGTATTGTCCGTCCGGACCAGCACTGTTTGATTCTGAACTCTGGGAAGGAAAGCCTGCAAAGCCAACCGAATGGCCGTCAGCTCCAAAAAGTTTATATGGCACTGGCGTTGCTCTGGACTCCAGTGCCCTCTGACTTGAAGCTCTCGGAGCACTGCTCCCCAGCCTTCCAAGGAGGCATCCGTGGTCATGATCAGAGGAGATGGTGAAATCCTGAATGTCAGCCCTTCTGCGACATTGTCTTACCAGCCACCACTCGCATGCCTTTCTCATTTCTGGCGTTACCAACACCTTGTCGTTGAAAGAGCCTTCTGCTTGGCACCATTGTTTGTCTAGCTCTTCCTGCAGAGGACGCATTCTCAGACTGCAATGCGGTATTAATGGTATGCAGGATGACATCGACCCGAGCAGGGACTTGTAGAGTCGGACTGAAAGGCACTTCTTTTTCATCACCTGGCGAGCCGAGATGATCAATTTCTACTGACGTTCGTCTGATGGACGAGCTGTGCATCGCTTTGTGTCTAAAATGGCCCCAAGGAATCTTGTGGACCTGGAGGGTCGCAGAACTGACTTGTTCTTGTTGAGCTGAAGGCCCAGGTGACTGAACAATTGGATGCAAGTTGAAACGGCTTGGGAAGTTTCCTTGAAAGATGGAGCTTTGACGAGCCAGTCGTCCAAGTAGGGGAAAACTTCCAGGGATTGTTTTCGGAGAAAAGCCGCCACTGGTGCTAACACTTTTGTGAATGTCCGTGGTGCAGACCGAAGGCCAAACGGAAGCACGTTGAATTGGAAATGGCTCTTGCCTACCATGAAGCGTAGATATTGTCTGTGAGCTGGGTGTATCGGTACGTGGAAGTACGCATCTTCTAAATCCAGAGACGCCAAATAGTCGCCTGGGTTCAAAAGAGGCAGAATATCTTGGAGAGTAACTACCCTGAAAGATAGTTTGATGAGATAAGTGTTGAGCTCTCGTAGGTCTAATATGGGGCGCCAAGTGTCTGCCGTCTTCCGAACCAGGAAGAACCTGGAATAAAAACCTCTGCCCCTCAGAGAGAGGTACCGGCTCTAGTGCCCCCTTGATGAACAATTGGTGGGCTTCGAGATGCAACAGTCCCAGATGTTTTGTGCGGTTGGCGCCAGGAGCTCTTGTTGGAGGAAGATCTTGGAATTCCAACGTATGGCCACTCTGAACAATATTCAGGACCCACCGGTCCGATGTTATACTCTTCCAGCTGTCCAGACAAAAAAATATCCTGCCCCCCACTGATGTGACTGGGAGGAGAGAAACAGTAGTAAGAGCCAAAAGGCCGCTATTGCCTCTTGGCATGGTCGCGTCCCTGGCGGTTCTGACGCCCTCGCTGAGGTTGGCGAGAGAAAGACGCAGATTGTCCTTGGTGTTGATTCGAATATTGGGTCTTATAAGACTGCGAGGAATATCTCTGCTGGTTGTTGCCTTTATAAGAAGAGAAACCTCTGCCTCGTGCACCTTTAAATGGGACCTTTCGATAGTTCAATGATCCCAAGAACTTCGCTGTGCCAGTATCCTTTTTTATACTTTGCAGGGCATCATCAACATGCTTACCGAAAAGCATCTCACCATCAAATGGGAGGTCCAGGATCTTATTTAGGACCTCCTGACGAAACCAGGTGGCTCGTAACCAACCCTGACGGCGTAACACCGCTGACCCTGCTAAGGCACGAAAAGCCGTAGAAGCTATATCCATAGCACAATCAATTACTTCGGAGGATGATTTTTCTCCCTCCATCAGAACTCTCCTGGCCGCTTCCTTCGCGGAGTCCGGCAGTTGTTCCACAAATGGCTCCAAGTCACACCACTTCTGGCGATCGTATCTGCCTAGAATGGCTAGAGCATTTGCTGCTCGAACAAGCAAGCTGGCCATGGAAGAAAACCTCTTCCCCACATTATCCAAGCGCCTACCATCCTTGTCCGGAGGCGTAGTCAGAAGCGTTGATGGGTTTTTGGATTTGCTTTGTGCGGCCTGCGAGATCACAGAATCAGGCTTAGGCTGTCCAAGAAGACATGCAGGACTGCCATCCGGAGCCTTATATTTCTTCTCCAGCCGGGGAAGAACAGGGATAACAGTGGCCGGATTCTGCATGATCTTGATCCCTTCCTCCCACACATGTTTAATTATGGGAATGGATTTGACTGATTTTCTGTATTGATCTTTGAAATCATACAGGAAACATTCAGACTGCTCCCTTAAATTGGCAGTCCGAACCTCTTCGATGCTCTTTCCATAAGGTTATGGAACCCCCCAATATCGACTGGCGGCGATACGGACGTATCTCGTCCAGTGGCGTCCGGATCCTGTAATCCACTGTCACCGGGGTCCAAGTCTGGGTCCTGCAATGGATCAGTCAAAGGATCTACATGTACTTCATCGGAAGAGGTATCCTGCAGAACGGTATTGGTTGGCTCAGGATCCGTTGTCCGTGATAGTACCGCTGGTATGACCACTGGTGGCGTCAGAGGCACCACCTGTGTAGGAGGCAGTACGACAACTGGCTGCGCCTGCGGCAGCACCGGAGTTGGAGGTCGTTGATGCTGTACTGTAGGTTCTGATGGAAACCTGGTTCTGTAGTCCTGCAGCATCATCTGTAGATCAGAGACTAGAGAGGCCGGCATGGCCACCATGTCCTGCCCCAAACCTGGAGGACGCCGCTTCTGAGGAACATAGTGATGCACCTGTTGGTCATATGCAAGCTCATAGTGTTCCTCTGTGTCAGTCTCTTGCAATTTTACATTTAAATCCGAGTGACTGTAGGCATCCCCATAATGGCCTCCAACTTCCTCCTCCTCATCCGACTCGTCATCCAGAAGCATTGATGGTGGAAGAGACGAAACCCGTCTAGGAGACGTCATTTCAGGTGTAATTTTCAGCTTCTGTATTGGAAATTGCATTTTTTGATCCGTCGACGGCCTCGTGCGGCCGTCGTCGACGGAATAGTCGATGGAATCGTCGACGGCATACTGGACTTCGTCGGAGTCTTTATCGTCGTCGACGGCATTATCGTCAACGGTTTTGTCGTCGAACTCGTCATCATCACCATCAGTGTCGTCGAAGTCGTTTCATTGATACGTGGGTCAGCAATGGTAAAATGCCGACCCATAGCCAGAAAGTGGTGGTATTACCAGAAATACAAGCCACTCCAGTACACAGTCGCTCCTTCACAAGAGATGTGAGAGGGTGGACGGCAACACGCAGAAGCACCCAGCACACAACCACAGTAGACTTGTATTTATGTGGGAGTCAGGAATACTACTAAGGAAACCGTGTGGACGCCAGAACCACAATAAGCATAAGGAATCCCCCTGTAGGGTAAGGGTGGGCATAGTTCGCGAAGTAGCCCTACGCGAAGCTACGCGAAGTGCACTTCGCGAACTTCACGTAGCACTACGCGAGCTGCGTAGTACCATGTTCGCACTGTGCAAGATGCATTTTCAGTGATTGCACAGTGCGAACAAGCATCCGGCACTGTGCAATCATTGAAAACGGCATCTTGCACAGTGCGAGCTGTAGTTTTCTGCTGCTCGAGTAGATTTTTACTCGAGCGGCAGCTTTCTCATCGCGAGCATGCACGACCACTCGCAATGAGAAACCTGACCTCCCCGCGTTGAGAAAGTCTCGCCGAGATGTCATTTTGCTTACTCGCGGTCGCGAACATGACGTTGAGGACCGCGAACAAGCAAAAAATGACCGCTGCACTACGCTACGCTGCGCTACGCATGTTCGCACTGTGCTACGTGCAGCTCGCGTAGTGCGAAGTTGCGCAAACTTCGCAAACTACGCGAGCGTAGCGTAGTGCTTCGCCCAGGGTTAATGTAGGGTAGCATGAGCTGCCAATACACACCCAAGAGGTTGCACCATAAGCAGACCAGGGCGAAGACCAGGGACACCGCAGCAAGGAATTATTGCCTGCGTCACTCCGCCCAAGGAGAGGATATATATATTTAGAAGATACACTTGCAAAAAGGATGTGTTGCATGAAACAAGACAAGGGTAAGCTATAAGTACCAACAGGGTTGGTGAAGCAGAGGTGGACAGGGTAATGTACAGATCTGTAAGCGACATCAGCCACCCGTCCGGGCGGAGCCACAGTCCCCCACCAGACAGACGAGGAGATGGAGCAGGACACGAAAGTGGAAACAGTCAGAAAGCTGCAGAGAAATAGGAAAAACTCCTGTTTGGGAAGTGCCCAGAAAATGGGGGCACAAGGCAGTATACAGCATAGACGTACGTGGCGAAGATGCCACCGCCTATTGGCAATCCCAGACAGGGCTGAAGTACAAGAAAGCACTACCCATCCGGAGAGTGGAGGGTAGAACCAATCACAGCGGAAGAAAGAACGCAGGAACCCCATGATAGCGAACACACCTGGGTGCACCCACACTACGTGTAAACACTGAAGAGTTGTGCCGCGCAGCGGCTCCGCCCTAGCGCTATACGATGGCAGTGCGTCATCCACGGAAGAACTGTGCTAGAACGGAATAGAACAAGGGGTCCAAGGGACAGTGGCTGGTGAAAAGAAGAGCACCCAACATGGACAAAGTGGAACACAGTAAAGCTGAAAAAAGCCCAGCACTACCCAGTCAAACTTGGTGTCGCTACCAACGTCAATGTACGAAGCCGCACAGGGCTATGCGGAGACTGGACGGTTGGCCTAGACGGACTACTAGGATGCCCTTCCGGGCCGTGTCCCAACGTCGTATCGACTCCAGAACCAGAGTCGATGCACACAGCAGGTGCCAAGGACGAATCCGACGGCGAAGAACCGACATGAGTGCCTTCCTCCTCTGTGGGACCTGAAGGCGCACCAGGGAGAGATGGTGACCCGAAGAAAGACTGGAGAGCCCTCAAATAGGCCTCCATTGGGGCCGTGTCGCTCCGACACACCGAAAGGGTGGGTATGTCCCGTGACGCCAAAGGCGTCGAGAAGGCCTGAAAAACAGGCCAAGGAACCGCTGGTTTTCCTGGCCCCACAATGGGACACAGAAAGGAAGAAAAACTGACGCCAGTTCGCCGGGAGGGGCTTATATGGCTCCACTGACGTCACGTCCGTGGACGACGTCAGAGCAAAGCTGTGCAGCGCCACCCCCGGCGTGCAGAGGTGCTGCTGTGGAAAATTTTCCGGATCCAGTCTGACGCCTGGGGATATTCTAAGTTAAGGAATCTGTGGCTAGATGTCTATCAGATCAATTCACACAATAGGGGGCTGGCGGGTTGGTGAGGAATCTGCAGGTAGATCAAGTATCCACAAGAAAGAGGATTACTGAAGGTAAGGAACTTTTTTCTGATAGATGCTACCTGCACATTCCTCACTTTTTAAATAAATAGATTTCCCAAGCAGTTCTCCAGCAGGAGGTGTGTGCATGGCTGGTTATATGCAACATGACTATCCCTCACTTCAAAATTCAAACAGTGATGCTTCACAAAAGTGTGAAGTGAGACCATGGTTGCCGCCTTGCAGAGGTCATCCTCCAGCACTCCTATAACAAGAGCAGAAGTAGAAGACTTTGCTCTGGTGGAATGACCTCAAACACTTTCTGGTGGATCCTTATCGAACAGAGCGTAGCACATCTTGATGCACAGGAATATCCATCTGAATAATGTTCTCTTATGCACTGCCTTGCCAATATATCCACGTAAAAGCTAAGCACTCTTAGGATCAAGACGGTAAGGTCTCTCTTTGTCCTTCGTTGGGTGTGAAGGAGGGAAGAAGGTGAGTATCATTATGCTGAAGACCTAATATTACAACATCTCAAACCGAAGAGACTGTCCAACTACTTCACAACAGAGCAGGTGCACAGAGCCCCTATTCATAAGCCAAAACCGGGCGCGCCACCCAGAATGATAGTAGCCCGGATACTCAACTATAGAGACCGGGATGCCATATTACAGGCTGCATGTCTGCATTGTGACACCCATACGAAAATGCAACTATTCAGTTTTTCCCAGACTTCACGTTGCAGGTCCAGAAGCAAAGGAGGACTTTTGAGGCAGTCAAAAGAGAACTATACAGTAAGGAAATCAAATATATAATGTTGTGGAAGTCCTGGCTCTTCAACACAGCGGAGGAAGTATGGGACTGGTTAGAGGGCTGGCGGACCGTGGGAACCAACGCCCAACGAGACCAAAGAAGAGCAAGGCAGAAAGGAAAGCCACCTAACTCAACAGAAGTCGGAACGCCCTCAATCGAAGGAAATGAATATGGGGAAAGCTAAGACTAGACACCCTGGGCAGTGGTATAATCGAAACGGCTGCCAGGGGCCACAAACTACCTTCAGTGCTGGAATGACATTGTTAAAAATATCCTTTAAGTAAATGTTAGGGAAGAATTATATGGTTGGGAAAGAGAGACATCCAACCGAACACTGCTGCTAGTACCAGGAGTATAAACACTTGTCTGGACCAAAAACAATTGGCGGCAGGGGGGAGGGGGGGGGGCAAAGAGGGGGGGGGGGAGAGACACATTAACGAGACTATGGACCAGAGTGAAAAAGGGAATCGAAAGTGACTAGGGGGAGGAGCCATTGCGGGTGTTTGTGGAAGACATGGGGCTATCGGACCTATGGCGCTTGCACAATCGTAGTGGAAGTGGTCCTTCAGGGCGCACCAAGACTAGGGGTATTACCCCCTAAAATAAACCCCTGGGTTTTTAAGAATAAAGATATAGTCAAGCAGGTTAGGGAAAGGGCGCACCTCTACTTCCAGGAAAAAGGAGCCCGTAGATTCCACGCGCAAAAACAGATCTGATGGGACAATCTGGAAAGGGAAGTACTTAAACAGGAAGCAAGAGCCCTATCAGGGGAAGAAACTGATCTGTCAATCCCACACCAAATCCAGCTTATACGAAGAGAAATGAGAGACCTAACGAACGATGCAGCGAGATCACTAGCGACGCAAAGGAGGTTATATGATCTCGGGGACAAAGCAACCAGAATTATTACATAACTGGAAAAGAGAGACAGAGAGGAGCTGTGTTGTGGAAATATGGGAATCCCATGGGGTAATGCAAAGAACAAAAGCGTGAATGCCGGAAGCCTTTGCCACTTACCACAAGGGCATAAATACCTCAAATCCAGTTAGAAGAAGTGAAGACTGCTGTGAACTGCTGGTGGATGTCTGACTTCCAGATGCAGACAGGGAGGACAGACCGATATCACAGTGAAGGAAATCAAAGGGGCCATAAGTAAACTACAGGCCGGAAAGGCACCAGGACCCAGCGGGCTCCCCATTGAACTGTACAAGGGAACCGCGGTAGTGGTGGCTTAATACTTGTTGAAGATGTTCGAGGAGGCAAGGGAGAGGGGGGTGCCTACCAGTAGACCAATGCACAGCTACAGTGGTAGTCATCCCGAAGGCGGGAAAACCACAGGAAGAATGCAGCTCGTACAGGCCCATATCATTGCTAAAGTCCAGAGCAAAAATCTTGGCCAATGTCCTAGTGAACCGCATCTTGGAGGTTATCACAACCCTAATACACCCAGATCAATCGCGTTTTATGCCAAACCGCAGTACTAGGTTAAACCGTAGGTGCCTATACAGGATACTACACCTGGTTAAAGCCCATCCTGAGAAGGAAGAGGTGCTGCTTTTACTAGATGCCTGTATGGCATTCAACAGTATTGTGTGGCACTACCTAGCTGCAGTCTTGGAGAGATTCAGGTTTGGCCCGAACCATCAGGCATGGATCAGACTACTCCACACAAAACCCATGGCCAAGGTGTGTGTGAACGGATCTGTCTCATGCTTCATTGAATTGCATAGAGGAACAAGACAGGGTTACCCACTGTCCCCCATCCTGTGCCCATTAGCACTGGAGCCACTTGCGGCATGGGTTAGAGGAGATGCAGTAGTCACCCGGAATAACGGGAGTGGGGAACTGGAAGAGAGTATTTCATTATACAACAGCATTTTGTTATATGCCACCAGACCCCGATTCACAATAAGCACACTATTTCAGATATTTAGTTTATTTGGCGGATACTCAGGGTACCAAATCAATTGGGACAAGTCACATCTGTTCCAATTAACAGGTGGCCCGATGCCTGAACTGCCGGGGCAAGTCCAGCTACAACCCAAGGACAAATTCCAGTACTTGGGTATTACGATTGGGAAAATAGAATCAAAATTCCTAGAAGACAACTTAACGCCCCAATTGGAACGGTTGAAACAGGACGTGACACACTGGAGGACCTTACCAATTTCATTGATGGGCAGAGCAGTGCTTTTCAAAATGATAACACTACCACGCATGCTATATGTCCTACAAAATACCTCTTACAAGATCCCAGATAAAATGTTCAGGCTGATAGTGAGTTGAAGAAGCTCCTAAGGGATGGGGTGCCAGAATAGCTTAGCTAAACTCTAGAGGAGTGTGTACGAGTGAGGTCTAGCTATTCCAGACATCCAAATATACTATTGGGCATCCCAATTGGTACCAATTAATGAGTGGATCTATGCAGACAGCAATGACCTGGCGTACAGAGCAGATCACCTGGGGATGGGCACAAGGGTTACACAGGGGTGTTTTACTCTATAACTGCAATCAAATATATGCCCCCTCACACGCAAGCAGTGATCAACGCATGGCGGAAGGCCAATAGCTTTCTGGGGTGGGGCAATAGATTAGGACAAAGGACCGCTACGATAGTGACATGCTTCGAGAAGTGGGAACACCGCAGGGATTCCAAAAATTAATAGATATAGTCCAGCTGGGCGATAATTCCATTTGAAGAACTACAGAGAGAATATCAGTTAGCAGCCTCAGAAGTATAGATATATTCAGTTGGGGCACGCACTCAGCCTCCATATTAGAGAAAGCGCACAACTCCCAGAACACAGCACCATGGCGGACCAGTTACTGTTGGATCCAATCCAGGAAAAAGCCACATCCGTGATATATAGAAAGATAGAAGGGGGTGGGAGCACACTGCTTCACCTCTCAGCACAGTTCACCCCTTGGGATTATGGTAAATGTAGTTCATTTGAAATGCTTACTTGAGTTTTTGCTGAAGTGTTTCATCAAGGTTAGTGCAGGTTAGTGCTGTAAATTTTTAGACACAAGTTTCTGGGTATTAGCCTTCATCATCATTGCTGAAAAACGAAATTTACTTGGGGTTGCTGAGCAAGCTGCCACAATCCTTTTAGGTCTCAGTAACTCTCAGAGCCGCATCTCCAAAAGCTTGTCCGCTGAATGGCTCAAGGGAGACTTTTCAAACAGATGGGGAAGGGAGCACACTGCTCCATCTCCCAGCACAGTTCACCGCTTAGCATTATGGTAAATTCAATTAATTTTAAATGCTTACTTGAGTTGGTGCAGTTTAGTGCTGTCAATCTCTAGACACAGGTTTCTGGATATTGTCCTTCATCAGTAGAGATAAAAAACGAAATTTATCTGGGATTGCTGAGCGACGGCTACAATCCTTTCAGGTCTCAGTACATTTCACAGGAGCACAGGTGCATCTCCAAAAGCTCGTCAGCTCAATGGCTCAAGGGAGCCTTTTCAAACAGAAAGAGGATGGGAGCACACTACTTCTACTCCCAGCCCAGTTCACCCCTTAGAATTATGGTAGATGCAGTTCATTTTAAATGTTTTCTTGAGTTTTTCCTGAAGTGTTTCTAAGGGGTGAACTGGCTGGGAGGTGAAGCAGTGTGCTCCCATCCCCCTTCTGTCTGTAATGGCTCCATTGAGCGGACAGGTTTTTGGAGATGCACCTGTGCGCCAGAGAGCGATACTGAGACCTGAGAGGATTGTGGTACCTTTCGCAGTAACACCAGATGAATTTCTTTTTTTTAAATCTCTACTGGTGAAGGATAATATCCAGAAACACATGTGTCTAGAGATTCACAGCACTAACCTGCGCCAACCTTGGTGAAATACTTCCTCAAAAAATCAAGTAGGCATTCAAAGTGAACTGCATTTACTATAATGCTAAGGGGTGAACTGGCTGGGAGGTGAAGCAGTGGCTCCCATCCCCCTTCTATTTATAGAAAAATAATTAATAATGCACCAGATCCACTGAAGCCATTGCAAGACACTTGGGAAACAGATGTTGGGCTCCTGGAGGATGATAACTGGGTTGAGGCATTTCAAAACCCCAGGAATGTCCCAATAAGAGCAAGATTTTGCTTGGTCCAATTGCGGATCCTGCACAGATTTTACTCTATCGGGTGTTGATGTGTAAGATGGGGCGGGCTCCAACGGCTCTGTGTATCAGAGGCTGTAACCAAAGAAATAACTTCTATCATAATATATGGAGATGCCCGGTCATACAGTAGTACTGGGGAAAAATAAGTATGATGTCCGAGGTCCTGGGACAGGAGATTCCAGCTGAGGCTAGATGGCACATAAGTGTGACAAGCGATCAGTCCTTGCAAAGATACCAAAAAATCTTGTTACTGGTGGCAGCAATGGTAGCTAAGAGAACTATTGCCTGATCATGGGGGCAGACCTCCCCCCTAAGATAGGACAGTCTGACTTAAACAGGCACAGGGCTATGGAAAACAGTTTACAAAAGCAAGGGTTGCCCAAGAAAATGGGGAAAAATATGGAATAGCTGGATGCTGGAAACATAGTGGGTGAGGGCAGGAGGTAACAGGAACTAAGGGGGGCACATAAGTTGTATAGATTTCACAATTAGTTTCTCATGATAGGTTTTCGTAACATATGTAAGATCACTTTGAAGGCAGATTTGTAGAGTACTCCTATAGACACACGGGGACAGTGATCCCACATCTGAAACGTTGTATGATTGTTACCAACATTGGTTAATGTTCTGGTAATGTGACACCAAGTCTCCTGTACATGTTGAACTGAATATTGCAACTGACGAAAAGTTTAATAAAAAGATTCTTTCTTTAAAAAAAAAATAAAAAAAAAAAAAAAAAAGGATTGACAGGCCTCACAGATCTCTTTGTGATGATCTGGAGACAGACATGAATTGCAAACCTGATGATGGTCGGTTCTAGGGTACTTGGTGTGGCAGTTTGGTCAGAAGCAAAAGAGAGAGAGTTCAATCAGCAACGCATTTTTTGATCGAAGCTGATTAGATAAAGAGTAGGCCCGATGGCCACGAGTGAAGCACTTCGAATCGTCGGGTGAAAGTTTTCTAGTTTTCTGGCTCACAACAATGAAAATATGATCGAAATAATACAGAGTGTAGAAAGTGAACAGTGAACCTTAGGGAGCGAGCCCCAAAGTGGTCTCAAACCACAGTGCTAGAAAACATGACCGAATCCAATCGCAGAAAGAAAACAATCCAACAATGGAGTCAATGCCCATGTGCATTAACACCGAGAGGTGGAGTCACTTTGCACCATGATTCAAAAGATTTCTTCGAAGAAAAACAACTTGCACACATCCAGAACCAACTCTAGATGGCTAACAATAAGACAACTTTTCAAATATCCTCTGCTTGGGAGCAAATAAGGAGGAAGCAATACAAAACAAAAATTATTTTCTTCTGGTGTACAACAGTTCCTCATTATCGATTCAAACCATGAAAAAAGTGCACTTAAAAAGAGACCTGCACTACTCTCTTCTGTTAGCCAGACACAGGAAGTCAGGGATACTGCACACAGTAAACTCTCCGATGCTCAGCCAACTTGGAGGCACATGTCACTGGCATGGTTCGTTTATGGGGTTCGGAAGCAGCCCAGGCGGTCTCTTCTAGAAAGAGCTTAGCATGGTCCTGGTGAAAGTTGGAACAGTTCAGATAGGGAGGCCATTTAACAAAGAAACATTATTTAACTGTAACTGCAGTTCTCCAGCACTAGTATGCTTCAGAGGTTCACATGATTAAATTGTTCAGATATTAGGAGCGGGAACCCTCACTAGTCAACGGTGACAAAGCAATGTTTCAACCAAGCAACTAACAATGAAAAACTGAACAGGCATAAACTACAAGTAGCTCATCCAACTTATTCCAAGACCCAAAGACTAGCCGTCGAGGTGGAGGTGGCCCATAATTTCAACACTTCTAAGAGGCACCAAATGTCAGATTTATGTAGCTTGCATCATGAACTTATTGGCAGCCTCTTGAACACGAAGGAGGTGGTCACATATGAATGTATGAAAGATACCAATGTTTAAGAACAATAGGTACAGGTTATTTTTCCCCAGCAGAAGGAAATTAGGTGGTGCTGCACAATCTTAATAAAAAATGTTTTGCAACACCACCTGTCCTACTGATATCCCAGCTTGCGACTAGACATCCAGACAGTAGTACTTGGAAAAGGTGTCGTATAAGACCAAGTCACCACTTTGGGCACCTCCAGTAATGGCATTCAAGAATGGAATGCATTTGTGGGAGCCTTGCCAGTTGTAGAATGCACCCATACACTTTAGCGTCTGAGCGGGAACCTGAATTTGGCATGGAAGAGGGAGATCCAAGCTTTGTTATGACATTGTTCAACAAAGCGGTACAAAAGGGGGTGGTGATGGACGGAGCATCTGAACCAATCAAACTCACACCCAGTCAACAGATCTGGGTTTAATCCATCACCGTTCTTTAGCCCACTCTGCCACCCCAGTTCAGACATGGCCATATGCAAATCAGTCTGACCCTGTGCCTCATGGGAACAGTCCAGCCCGAACTGCCAAGCCATGCCTTCCCTGGACCGGAATCAAGCTTCCTAGGACCGGTTTCTGGCATTTCAGCAGTCTTCAGCCAGGCTTGCTTGAATCCAGTGGCAAAGTGAGCAAGGGACTCACGTCTGAGCATACCCTGCCAACTTATGGCGAACAAAGCGGATTAAACCCAGATCTGTTGACTGGGTGTGAGTGTTTGATTGGTTCAGATGCTCCGTACATCACCACCCCCTTTTGTACCACATCGTTCAACAAAGGGCATTCTTTGTTAGAGTTTACAATTAAAACAAACAATTGGCCGTTTTCAGTTTGTTTTCAAAAGTCATATAGTGTATTACAATATTGCTCAGCTAACATGGACTACCACGATTTCCATGTCTGACATCAGGGAATAATTCAAGAGTGTTAATCTAGGAAAGAACCAATGCTGGGTAACGTGACCAAGTACTGGAAAAGAGGCAAGATGTAGGTTTCACTCTGACAGGGAAACTGTGGCTACTTGAAAGCGATCTAGCTGAACGGACTTCACCCATCAAGGACAACTGATTTCAGAGAAGGGCAAGGAGTACAGTGACCAAAATAGACATTTGCAACTCAGCACAAACGCCACCATCATCTTGTTCATCATATACACATAGTATCATCTCTTCGGTTTTGTACACGTGTCTCTAAGTACACACATTCCCCCAAAGTCAAAGTAAAATATCCCCCAGTTTTCACAAATCCAGAGAGGATTACTGTCACAACTCTACAGTAAATCATACAGCCCGTTTCTTAAAATTGCATTTGGCAAGCCTTCAGAGAAGCACTTTCAAAATGTCTTGAAGCCATTGTAGCTAAAGATATTAGAAAAACTTTGAAGGCTTTCTACGTAAGGGACTTCTGAGACTATCACGGTGCTCCCAATTGAATTAACAGTTTTTTACTCCTTTCAGAAAACATTTTTTTCAACCTACAGTTCATTACTATGAAGGTAGCCTGAGACTTGAGATGGAAATTTAGGTTAAATGCATAAATACTTTTCAAACTGAAGAGCAAAGGCAGCATACATATTTAGACTATGGTAGCATTTTAGCTTTACAGTCTTATGTTAAAACTTACTTTTTAATTGTAAATTTGATTCGGTTTCCCACTTGAATAATTTTTTCCAATCTAGGGATGCCGTACCAAGATGGACTCCTGAACGGAATGTTTTCTGGAAGCCCTTCAACAAACAAGTCACTGGGGTTTGCCTCAAATTTCTGGTATGGGACAGCCATAGGTTCAGGTTTTCCCATAGCTTCAGCTATAAAAAAAAAAGCAAAATAAATCACATACTACCCAAACGGCAACATTCCAAAGAGGCTCTCTGCCTCATCAGCATTCCTGTTTTACTCACAATGGCATTTTGTCACACTTAACAGGAGGTCTACAAAAGTATTTATATCAAACAAGACCCTTTTAGGCATAGCGTGCCGTACAAATTATGCAAAACAAGAACGAGAGAACTCTGGGTCATTCTCAAGTTACGTGGAGAGCAGCTCCTGTATAGCACACCCTGCGACTCTCTGAATTTCCAAATATCTGGTATTTCTATCAACATTTTTAAGCGTAGGATTAGCAGTGCCAACCACTATGAGCTATAAAATGACAATAGCCTTTTACCTCTCCAGACAAAAAACAAAATACACACACACATAAATATATACATACACATATACACACGCATATGCATATATATATATTTTTTTTAAGCTCCAAGTCTCACCCTTGAACTGCAGCACTCTGGGCGGGTGCGTTTCTCCGCTTAACGTGAGGGTGAAGTCAGGGGAAAAATAAAGGCTACAAAATGCAGAGCACTCCCGGGATGTATTAAAGTTGATTTAATCCCGGGAGTGCTCTGCATTTTGTAATATATATATATATATATATATATATATATATATATATATATATATATATATATATATATATATATATATATATATATATATCCGTTCACCAGTCCCACTGATCAGCTCTGAACGCCGATTCAACCACGTAGGTACAGACCACAACAACGCTGAAAGATTAGTTCAGGGTAGTTTTATATATATATGGATTGTTTTCCATAGGGAAATCGCAACATTCTATTGGCAATAACTTTGGCGCCGGTTGAGGAATCTTCCTGAAATTTTCCTTAACTTTGCCTCGCGGCGCTCTGCTCCTTCCCTGAAAGTTTGGGGGGATTCGTCAAGCGGGGGCCGAGATAAAAGGGGGGTCCCAAAACGTGTTTTTCCCATGTTAATTTCCATAGGGTGGTTGGACTCACTTTTAGCCCAAACGGCTGAATGGTTTTCCACCAAACTTGGCAAAATTGTAGGGACTGGTAGCCCGATGTGCCTTTGCTATGTCTCAAGATATGTGCTCCAGTGGTTTTTACGAAAATTAACTTTGAAAAAATATATATTGGGCTACATTGGGCTATATATATGTTAGAGCCCAAATGTAGCCCAAAGATGGCCACCAGAGATCAAAAAAAACAAATGTAGGCCAAATATCAGCCAGATGTAGCCCAACTATAGCCCAGTGACAGAATGTCCCAGAGTGTTCTAAAGAACAACTAGAACGCTAACAGTCTTACTTATGACAAAAGTATGGCACACCTGAAGTCCTCTTGATTGGAATAAAGTGGTAACACTTAAAACATTTAATTTGCAAAGGAACAAAATGAGGGGTTTCATTTTGCCTTAGAAATTGTATATATATATATATATATATATATATATATATATATATATATATATATATATATATATATATATATATATATATAGTCCAAAGAGCACCTCTGTGGGGTATCCCTCGTCTCGTGGGGGTGGCGCGCTGCCGGTGAGGTAACCGGTAACCATATGAATCCAAAACGGCGTGCCAGGCGCGCACTCAGGTACTATAAATCCACACCAAACAGCAGGTAGTCAAATAAAGTAGGGTTTATTCACGCCATAAGCCCTACGTGACGCGTTTCGCACTCCATGAGTGCTTGTTCACACAAAGTGCTCAGAAAGTTTTTCGTATTTACCGTGTGTTAACAATTAACATAGAAGCAGGAATATTGGTACCAATGACACTAGAGAAACACAAGATAACTTGATCATTGGGGATATGGACAATTTGTTGGCTTTGGAAGAAATTAATGAAGGTATGGACGAACATGACATTAGTCTGGAAGCAAAACGTATCCTAGAAGTTCTCGAGATACAACATGATAATAGCACCAGAACTAATTTCGATACAACATGATAATAGCACCAGAACTAATTTCAAACCCCGTTCTACATTTACCCCTAAACTATATCATGATAATATAGATACCTTCCAAGATATGGTTGGGAAGGAACTCCTGAAATATAGAAGCCAGAATTGGCATAAGAAAATGAAAACTTTCACACACAATCTGACATCGGCAGAAAAATCAGCCATGACAGATTTAGCTGAAGATGACAGTATTATCATCCGTCCAGCGGATAAAGGAGGCAATATTGTCATCCTACCCAAAGAAATGTATATAGGGGAAGCGTTGAGACAACTCAGGGACGCTAAAACATACAGAATAAGCAACAGAGCAGAATACAACGCCAGTATCACTACAATCTGGGACAAATTGTCTGACTGGAAAGACAAGGGCTGGATCGAATGGGAGGAATACTGTTACTTAAAACGTGACTATCCAATCCTTCCTATTTTATATCTACTGCCAAAAGTACACAAGTGCAAAGATAATCCCCCTGGCAGACCCATCATTTCATCAAGAGGGAGCGTACTTGAGAACATCTCCAGGTACGTGGACTATTTCCTACAGGAATATGTCAGAAACCTTCCGACTTATGTGCGTGACACCAAAGATTTCCTTGATAAAATCAAAGACATAACATGGGGAAGGGATCTTCTGTTAATAACACTTGATGTCAGTGCACTATATACCTCTATCGAACATAATCAGGGTATAGAGGCATGTGCTAGATTCCTGAAAACACGCAACATCAAATTTTTGGGACACACGACTATGATTTTAGACATGATGAGATACTGTCTAGTCAACAACTATTTTTTGTTCCATGATGATATCTATGTCCAACTGCATGGCACGGCGATGGGCACTTGTTTTGCCCCAAGCTTTGCCAATCTATTCATGGGGGCATGGGAAGATGACATCAGAAACAGACCGGACCTACAAGAAGATTTTCGTAATGTCTCTATGTGGCGAAGATACATAGATGACATTTTTGTGATCTGGAAGGGCAGTAAAAATTCAGCCAATGATTTCATCTCCAAACTAAATATGAACAACAATAATATCATACTCACAAGCAACATCAGTGACAAGGAAATTGAATACTTGGACATTAAGGTGAAAGTCCAAGATAACAAACTTACTACAGTACTATTTCGGAAGGAAACAGCAGGAAACACCTTACTGCACGCCTTGAGTAGCCATCCTGAACCCCTAAAATGGAGCATCCCCTATGGGGAGCTACTCAGGGCCAAACGTAACTGCAGCACTTTCGCAGACTATGCCAAAGAAGAAAAAATCATGGTCCAACGGTTCACCGACAGAGGTTACCCTAAATGGGTTATCAAAAAAGCTATTGAGAAAGTCAAGTTAGTAGAACGAGTGAACTTACTAACTACTGAAAGTAAAGATGAAACGATGCAAGATGAAAACAGGGTCACCCGCATCATCCTTGACTATAATGGCAATCAAAAACAAATAAAGAAAAGCATCATAAAAAATTGGGACATCCTCAAAAATGATCCCATCATAGGAAAAACCATACCAACAAGACCTAGCATAACTTACCGCAGGGGACGCAGTCTCAGTGACTTACTAGTCCATAATGTTATCAGTGACATTGTACCACGTGGGGTAGATCTCCCTGGCTTCTTTCCATGTGGCCATTGCAAAGCATGCGCAAATAGCCACATGGTAAAGGAATATTGGAATCCAAGTACCAACAAATTGGAAACCATAAAACAATTCCTAACATGCACCACCACTTTTGTGGTATATGTATTAGTATGCCCGTGCGGATTAAAGTATGTGGGAAGTACGACGAAAATGGCAAAACTACGCATACTGGAACATACCAGAGCCATTACCAACAGAGATAAACAGTACCCCATTGCTAGGCATTTTGAAAGCCATCATTACTCTAATGCCAAACTTCTTAAATACTTTATCGAACAGGTAATGCTTTCCACCAGGGGAGGTAATCGTGCTCTAAGACTGAGACAACGAGAGTCGAGACATATCATCGGTCTCTGTACACGTTTTCCGAATGGACATAATCTTGATGAGGAATACAATGTGCATTTACAGCAAGAATGATCATGAATGTATTGTATGTATATCTTTCATGTTGAATGACATCTCATTTATGCTTACTCTCAGCCTAACTGAGCCCCTTTACTCTGATCCCTGCAGGTTGAAACAGTAGGACTGTAGCACAGGCTTGTGATTACAGCAACCAAGTACTTTTCAACTCTGGTCTTCTCCTTCCTCCAGACGAAGTATGTCTCTTATATTCACATTTGGTGCACTTTATTTATGGATTGTGGAACGGGGTTGTTCCGTGGTTGACCCTTCACTTATTGCTCACCTTGAGACCGTGCATAGATTATAAGACATTGTCTACTGGACTCTTGTTTTGTCACTGTGAATTCCTCCACTAACCAGGGGATATGCAATTATTTTGTTTATTATTTGTGTTAATATTTGTATGCTATACACCCACCCACTAACCAGGGGGTAGCGACTATATATACACCGATATGTGTATACACGCAGGAATGACATAGCTCAATACGTCTCCATAGTAACCTTCAGGATATGATCACGTGCCAAGTGCCCCGCTTCGGATTGGAAGACGGCCCCTATGTATTTTAGTACTGTGGCACGTTGTCAGATAGGACTATCTGGGACATATACTCAGTAATTATGAGTTTACCATATTTAACTCCTGAGCCTTCATTGTTTTTCAATGTGACATTAACATGATTACGTAATTCACTTAATTTATTTTTCCGATATTTTCGGATTAATGTCCAGTATTTCATATGGGGCCGCCCAGTATTCAGGGCTTTCTGATGAAATGTTCACTAAGTATATAACATCATATTCGTTATGTTGTACAAGTGTAAACCTATTATAAGATGGCGCCCACCAAATATCACATGTGAGTCCTCTGTCTATGTTAATTGTTAACACACGGTAAATACGAAAAACTTTCTGAGCACTTTGTGTGAACAAGCACTCATGGAGTGCGAAACGCGTCACGTAGGGCTTATGGCGTGAATAAACCCTACTTTATTTGACTACCTGCTGTTTGGTGTGGATTTATAGTACCTGAGTGCGCGCCTGGCACGCCGTTTTGGATTCATATATATATATATATATATATATATATATATATATATATATATATATATATATATATATATATATATATATATATATATATATATATATATATATATATATATATATATAACCTACTGGCGGTCGCCAGTAGGTATATATAGTTAGGATTTTTTCCCTATGGGATTTTTGAAAATTCTATGTTTAATAACTTTGGCGTTTGTGGACGGAATTGGCTGAAATTTTCAGGAAAATGGAACATTTTGTTTCTGAGCAGCCCTTGAAAATTTGGGGGGGTTCGTCAAGGGGGGGCCGAGAAAAAAGGGGGGTCCCAAAACGTGTTTTTAACATTGAGTTTTCCATAGGGCGGTTGGCCTCACTTTTAGCCCGAACGGCTGAATGGATTTGCACGAAACTTGGCAAAATTGTAGGGACTGGTAGCCCGATGTGCCTTTTGTAGGTCTCAATATATGTGCTCCAGTGGATTTTGAGAAATTAACGTTTAAAAAAAGATATATATCTGTAACAGCGGACCGGGCAGCGCTCCAGTTCGCGTACTTTTCGCGCAACGGAGCTTTGTGAAGCGAAGCTGATTGGTTCTCCGGCGTCTGTCAACATTCCAAACAGTCCGTAGCGGCTGCCATCTTGTCTCTCGGTAGGATCGAGAGACAAGAGGAGGCCAAAGCGAAGGGGCAAATGACCATAAGGGGGCATAGTAGATCCTCGCTGACCCTCTAGGTTTGATGTGAAGGTTTTAAAAGGGTCCCGCGGGGCAAAAAAAAAAAATAATAATAATAAAACGGCTGAATGGATTTGCACGAAACTTGGTAAAATATTAGGGACTGGTAGCCCGATGTGCCTTTGTTAGTTCTCAATATATGTGCTCCAGTGGATTTTGAGAAATTAACGTTCAAAAAAAGATATATATCTGTAACAGCGCTCCGCTTCGCGTAACGGAGGTTTGCGAAGCTGATTGGTTCTCCGGCGTCTGTAAACATTGCAAACAGTCCGTAGCGGCCGCCATCTTGTCTCTCGGTAGGATCGAGAGACAAGAGGAGGCCAAAGCGAAGGGGCAAATGACCATAAGGGGGCATAGTAGATCCTCCTTGACCTCTTAGGTTTGATGTGGAGGTTTTAAAAGGGCCCCGCGGGGCAAAAAACAAAATAATAATAATAAAACGGCTGAATGGATTTGCACGAAACTTGGCAAAATTGTAGGGACTGGTAGCTCGATGTGCCTTTGCTAGGTCTCAATATATGTGCTTCAGTGGATTTTCAGAAATTAACGTTCAAAAACAAGATATATATCTGTAACAGCGCTTCGCTTCGCGGAGATAAAATTATATCTGTATTACCTAGCTGTTGCTAACACCAGTTAGCGACGGCTAGTAGGAGATAGCGACCATCTTGGGCCCCACTTTGCATGTGAGAGATATTTATCACTAATGACATGCAAAGTGGGCATGCCAAGATGTTAGCGACTGGAAACAGTCGCTAACATCGCTATCTCCTATTATCAACTTTTGGAAATATTCGAGATAAGCGCGAATATCTCCAAAAGCTAGCACCTGCCCTGAGCAGCATGGCTAAGAGCATTAGCTCGGTAATGCATGAATATCGCTGAGTTTTCAGCGATATTAATGCATTGCGGTCGTTTATTATCGTATTTGCGATAAACCTTGATAATAGCAAGGTTTATCTGCGATAATTTTTTGCCGATGCTTAGCGGTAAAAAAATCGTTGCTAAGCATCGTTAGGGATAAATATCGCTTAACTTTGGTAATATGCCCCAACGTCTGTTAACGTTCGATTCGAAGGAAATCAGGAAGTGTTGAAAAGCATTGTCTGCGCCATCTTGCCTTTTTTCAAATGCCACACTTTTGTCGTGCACGGCAGCCATTTTAGATGCCTTGACCAGACCCACTCTGTGCACGCTGTCGATCCTTAGCATGGCTCGCCACCCTCGCAAGCATCTCCCCCAGGCAGTGGTCACCCCCGCTTTCTGTCTTATGCATGGGTAATAAACCTCCCCCCATCTGCGCTGCTCTTCCCTGAGAATCACACCCTGTGCCCGCCCGACACCTCCCTTTCGCCCTATTCACTACCGCACCCTCTGACACTCCTTTTCCTCTGTGTCCGATTGTCCAGGCTGGTCCTAGGGTATCAGCTAGCCCTGCAGATGTAGTTTATGGCCCCAGCTGTAAAGAATCACCCCTCTTCAAAGGAGTTATAGTAGATCAAGGCCCACACTCGATGAGATTCGTCACAGCAGAAGCGTTCCTATTATCTGAAAACCATCCTGTATTGTGATTGGGGAGGGGACCGAGCCTGAAGCGGAAGATTCCAGGGATGACTCTTTGTACATCAAAGTTTTTACAATTATGTGTCACATTAAAAATATATAGCACTCCGACAAAGTAGTAAGATTATAAAACTTTAATAATTTATAAATATATACAAGAAAACAAAAATAGTAATAACATATAAACATTTTTAGGGAAAAACAACGAAGTAGCGGTCGGCTGTGCGAATAGTCCCAACGCAGCACAACGTCCAGATTTCCGGCGTGGGGCGTCGCGGGGGGTGGGTCATCAGTAGCAAACTGTTGTGCGAATAGTTCCAAGGCAGCAGAACGATGGCACCAAGGTGATGTCCAGTAAGTTGCCGCACTGGTTTTGGTATCCTACAATGCTGCTCCGAATAACGGCGTGGGGCGCCCCGGGGGAGGCGGCGTGAACGGGCCTCTCCAGGTGGAGTGTCATCTGTTGTAGTGGGGCGCCCCTTTACCGTTTCAGTTGCCATTCCGTCCGTTTTTGGTCCACTGTGTCAAAAGCCGGAATTCAGCTGAGTTGCGCCCACTCTTGCGGTGCAGCGATAGGCGGCTGTCACAGGACTCTCAAAATGGCGGCAGGCTCTTTCCTTTTTGGGCCTGGTCCACTGAAATGGCCCTGGGACACCTTGGAAATCGGACGCTTGTCTGCTAGGTCTTGGACCCCATTCTCGAAAGCGTCCCCTCCGCCTTGAGGATTTATCAAAAGTTTTGGGGGCCCCCGACTCCTGTAGGCTTCTGGTGGGGAGCGGCTGCCATGATTGCTCGCGGAATGACCACGACGGAGCTACGAGATGGTGGTGCTCTCATGCTGACGCCAGCTTCAGTCTTACACATCCATAAACAAGGTGGGGCTTTCATCGTTTGGGGGAAAAAAAAAGTGTTCATCCAATGAAAAGTGTTGTTTTTAGGTCATATGATCAAGCCTTCCATCATTAGGAAACCAAAAGTAAAATGAACCAATGAAAAGTTTTATAAACAAGTCACATGACCTGTTATGCGGCATAGGGTATAAAATGCGGAGAAAATACGTTGGCACGTGAGGCGGCGTCAGTAGCGGACCGATGTGCGAATAGGCCGAAGGCAACACAACGCGCCAAGATCCGGATGGCACCGAGGTGGTGTCCAGCAAGTTGCAGCACTGGTGTAGCTATCCTACAATGCTGAAAGTCGGCGTGGGGCGCCCCGTTGGCCTGTGAGTTTGCGTCAGTAGCGGACCGATGTGCGAATAGGCCGAAGGCAGCATAACGCGCCAAGATCCGGATGGCACCGAGGTGGTGTCTAGTAAGTTGCCGCACTGGTGTGGCCATCCTACAATGTTGAAAGTCGGCGTGGGGCGCCCCGTTGGCCTGTGAGATGGCGGCAGTAGCGGACCGATGTGCGAATGGGGCCAAAGGCAGCGCAATAATATTTTCTGACTAGAAGACACCACAAGGCGCTGAGATGCCAAGCTCCGGATGGCACCGAGGTGGTGTCTAGCAAGTTGTGGCACTGGTGTGGCCATCCTACAATGGTAAAAGTCGGCGTGGGGCGCCCTGTTGGCGTGTGAGATGGTGTCAGTAGCGGACTGATGTGCGAATGGGGCCAAAGGCAGCGCAACAATATTTTCTGACTGACACCACAAGGCGCTGAGATGCCAAGATCCGGATGGCACCGAGGTGATGTCTAAGTTGCGGACCGATGTGCGAATGGGGTCAAAGGGAGCGCAACAATATTTTCTGTATGGAAGATACCAGTAGGCGTTGAGATGCCAAGATCTGGATGGCACCGAGGTGATGTCTAGCAAGTTGCTGTACTGGTGTGGTCATCCTACAATGCTGAAACTCGGCGTGGGGCGCCCTATTAGCCTGTGAGATGGCGTCAGTAGCGGACCGATGTGTGAATGGGGCAAAGGTACCGCAAGAATATTTTCTGAATAGAAGACACCACAAGGCGCTGAGATGCCAAGATCCGGATGGCACCGAGGTGGTGTCTAGTAAGGTGCACTGGTGTGGTCATCCTACAATGCTGAAACTCGGCGTGGGGCGCCCGATTAGTCTGTGAGATGGCGTCAGTAGCGGACCGATGTGCGAATAGGCCGAAGGCAGCACAACGCGCCAAGATCCGGATGTCACCATGGTGGTTTCATAGTTGAGAGGCACTTCATCTGCAGTGGGGCGCCGAGATCCGGATGGCACCGAGGGGATGTCTAGCAAGTTGCTGTACTGGTGTGGTCATCCTACAATGCTGAAACTCGGCGTGGGGCGCCCCATTAGCCTGTGAGATGGCGTCAGTAGCGGACCGATGTGTGAATGGGGCAAAGGTAGCGCAAGAATATTTTCTGAAGAGGAGACACTACAAGGGGCTGAGATTCGGTTACCACCGAGGTGATGTCTAGCAAGTTGCCGCACTGGTGTGGCCATCCTACAATACTGCTCCGAATAACGGCGTGGGGTGCCCGAAGGGGGGGGGGGGGGGGGGGGAGGCGGCGTGAACGGGCCTTCCCAGGTGGAGACTCGTCTGCTGTAGTGGGGCGCCCCTTTACCGTTTCAGTTGCCATTCAGCTGAGTTTCGGCTGCTCTTGATGCTACAGCTACAGGCGGCTGCAACAGGACTCTGAAAATGGCGGCCTGTTCTTTGGATTTGGGCCTGGTCCACTAAAATGGCCCTGGGACACCTTAGAACTCGGACGCTCGATTTTTTTTCCTTTCCTGTATATGCAAAAAAATGTAAATGTCCGGTACGTTACACGCTTCATCTGCCACGATGAACTCTCCAGAGGAACCGAAAAAAAATATAGTTATGGTAACTATACCATGCATCGTCATATGGAGAGGTGGCACCAATTAATTATAGTGCTGCATAAAAGAGAGATTTGGAGGAGAACCCCTGACCTGCTAGTACATTCATCAAAGAAGTGGCACTGACAGCATCAGAGGCAAGGGAAACGGTCCCAAATATTTAGAAGTACTTTGGAAAGATTAAAATGACATGTTTAGATTGTGGCAAATTAATTTCATGTGGACAGATGAGTGTTACTCTAATAAATACAGCATATGAACATCATCATAGTCGATGGTTGGTAGAGACATTTTGACTATATCCTGGACCTGCCCGTCCTCGCCCAAAATGGCGCCGGAATAAATGGGACTCGTAACTCCTTGTTGTGTACTGGTTGCAGAACCTTGAAATCACGAGATACGTATGCAGTTTTGAAGCACATGGCGGGCGGGGACGAGAATTGATTGAATATTTCGACATCCCTATTGATATTAAGTTCTGATGTGTTATTGATTACTGTACTATTGAAAGTTCGAATTAACGTCACCCATGGTACTTGCCCGCAAATGTATATCTAGATAATTTTATTGTAACTGGCCCTGTCATATTTTAATTATAAAATGTACGTCCACCGATTCCGTAACTGTTAGACACCTTAGTTCTTGCAACCTAATGGCCCGCCCGTTACGTTCCTCTACAGTGTAAATGTCTACACATCATATACGATTACAGTTTGCACCGTGGTCGGCCCACGTGGTTATAGGCTCGTATTTGTATAATGAAATTTTCACAATAAAGGTTTTTAAAAGAAAACATGGTAGTAGTATATACATTGGTAAAGTTTTTAATAATAGTCACTGTTTTAGAATCATTAAAAGGCAAGTGAAATAAAGCAGACCAATTACATGAAGGGTAAAAGGTATAATACGAAGGAACGCAGTAAAGATAAATGGTCAAGGGCTGTTGTGTTTTCTACTCCTGCAACATAAAGTGATCGATAAGAATCTCATATTCAGGCGTATCGGCGACTAAGACAGCAGGTCGACCCTCTTTTGCTCAACGGCTCCGACATGGGACGAAGAAACGCTCTTTTTCTCGAAAAAATAATATATTTTACTTGCAGGACAGTTGTAAATTTTCCGGGAAAGTACATTAGCCTGGAACATTATAACATATATTTAAGAAAAAATAATGTTCGGAAGTAATAAAAAGCGTAATTTTTAGGTCATATGACCAAGCCTTTCATCATTAGAATAAGAAAAGTAAAATGAACCAATGAAAAGTTTTATTAACAAGTCACATGACTTGTTATGCTTACGTTACGCGCTGCGCGCCCCGGATGACTTCCGGATGCGCTAACGCGGCGCGTCATATGACGCATTACGTGACAACGCAGGTCCAGAATATATTCGTAGCTCCGTCGTGGCCATTCCGCAACCAATCATGGCAGCCGCTCTTTATCGTTATTTTGGGCGGGGTGGGTGGCGGAGCAGAGCTGTTTTGCAGCCATCATTGTGTGGAGTTCAGTTCATCTCACTAGTTTTGTATTTGTCATGAGGGGTTGTTCCTAATGTTTCTATTTTAGCGAGGTCAAAAAGAGATCCCATTAGTGGCCTACTGATTTTGCTCGATTCCTTTTCTTTTTTTTTTTTTACACGATTTTTCGTTATCTGCAAAGACTAAACAGAGTATTGCGACTCTGTGTTTGTTTGTAAATAGAGAATGAACCAAAGAGAACCAATTCTAAAACAGTAAATACTTGGATAACAATCAATCAAATGGAGAGAGAAGCAGGCACGACGTATTACAACGGGGGCAAAGGCCTGCGTTAACTACTCTTCACTATGTGCAAAGAGAGAGTACTCCTAATAGAAATGAGGGGTGGGGGGGGCACCATTCAAAGCAGATCAGTGTGCATAAACACGAAAATGTTTTCACTTACCACGTATTTGACATTCGACAGCTTATGATATTTGCTATTAAAAAACCATTGAAATTCACTGAAAAAACCATAGGTTATAGACCATATATAGTTAGGAATTAGCATTTACAAAACCTTGAAAATTCACTGAAAAAACCATAGGTTATAGACCATATATAGTTAGGAATTAGCATTTAAAAAACCCTATTTTACTCACACAAAACCATTGAAATTCCATATATAGTTAGTTGCACTAACTATATATCGCGCACCCGCAATCCACTGCTGATCATGTCACATATTACATCATTCATGACATGGTCAGTGACATCACTGATGACATCACTGATGACATCTCAAATGACATCACTGATGACATCACTGATGACATCTCAAATGACATCACTGATGACATCACTGATGACATCTCAAATGACATCACTGATGACATCACTGATGACATCTCAAATGACATCACTGATGACATCTCATTTGACATTACTGATCACATCACTGATGACATCATTCATGTGATAATACGATGAACCTCTTCAGACTCTAATATAACCTTAGATACACTCAGTGTAAACAGACACTCATAGACTGTCACTCATCCATGGAGTTACTCAGACACTTAGCCAGTCATGCAAAGAATCAATCACACCTCCATTTCCTCAACTATACAGTTATACACACCTTACTTATTCAAACATATACTAAAACATATTTACTCACTTATACAATCCTGGATACAAGTTCACAATGATCCATACAGCCACTCACACATTCACTGGCTCTTATGCACAGTTATTTATATATGTCAACTCTCACATGTACTGTGTTTTACATATGTACTTACTTTGACATGTAGCACTGAGATATCCATTCACTCACCAATACACTCATGCACACAGTCAACCGCCCATACAGCTGTTTCCACATGCACTTTTGAACCCATACATCCAGTCAATCAACTGCTCACACATCTATGCAGAGAGTCATACACCTCCCAGCCACCCACACACACACTCAGTCTCCCATACAAATGCTTGGGCAACCAATCAATAACCCATACAGTTAATCATATAGCTAATGATCAACACATGCAGCAGTTTACAGAACAACAGACATAATGATGCACAAATTAAGACAGTTTAGTCACTAACCCATGCACTCAGTGAGACATATTTAATCAGTCACTCATACAGTCAGCCATGCCCCTACTAAATCCTTCATCAAGACACTTATACATCCACTCATTCTTCAATATGTAAGACATATTTTAACTTTACAGAATTATACAGTCACTGGATGTAGTCATCAGTGATGTCATTTGAGATGTCATCAGTGATGTCATTTGAGATGTCATCAGTGATGTCATCAGTGATGTCACTGACCATGTCATGAATGATGTAATATGTGACATGATCAGCAGTGGATTGCGGGTGCGCGATATATAGTTAGTGCAACTAACTATATATGGAATTTCAATGGTTTTGTGTGAGTAAAATAAGGTTTTTTAAATGCTAATTCCTAACTATATATGGTCTATAACCTATGGTTTTTTCAGTGAATTTTCAAGGTTTTGTAAATGCTAATTCCTAACTATATATGGTCTATAACCTATGGTTTTTTCAGTGAATATATATATATATATTATATATATATATATATATATATATATATATTCACTGAAAAAACCATAGGTTACACACCAGTTATAGTTAGGAATTAGCATTTAAAAAACCTTTGAAATTCACTGAAAAAAGCATAGGTTTCACACCAGTTATAGTTAGCTGGAAATTTTACTCGCATAAAACCATTGAAATTCCCACATTATAGTTAGTTGGACTCACTATAACTTGCAGGTCTGCAATGCACTGCTGATGACGTCACATATTACATCACTCATGCATATATTTAAACATTACTCGCCAATATATGTATTCACTAAGATACACTTAATAAGCCAGTTAACCAATCAATTTTTTTTTTAAAACACTGAAAAAACCATAGGTTTCAGGCCTTATATAGTTAGGAATTAGCATTTAAAAAAACCTTTCAAATTCACTGAAAAAACCATAGGTTTCAGGCCTTATATAGTTAGGAATCCGCATTTAAAAAACCTTTGAAATTCACTGAAAAAACCATAGGTTTCAGGCCTCATATAGTTAGGAATTAGCATTTAAAAAACCTTTGAAATTCACTGAAAAAAAACATAGGTTTCAGGCCTTATATAGTTAGGAATTAGCATTTAAAAAACCTTGCAAATTCACTGAAAAAACCATAGGTTTCAGGCCTTATATAGTTAGGAATCGGAATTTAAAAAACCTTTGAAATTCACTGAAAAAACCATAGGTTTCAGGCCTTATATAATTAGGAATTAACATTTAAAAAAACCTTTGAAATTCACTGAAAAAAACCATAGGTTTCAGGAGTTATATAGTTAGGAATTCGTTTTTAAAAAACCTTTGAAATTCACTCAAAAAACTATAAGTTTTAGTGGTGTTATAGTTAGCTGGACTTTTTACTCATACAAAACCAATGAAATTGCTCCTATATAGTTAGTTGTACTAACTATATTTCGCGCACCCGCAATCCACTGCTGATGATGTCACATATTAGATCATTCATGACATGGTCAGTGACATCACTGATGACATCTCAAATGACATCACTGATGACATCATCCACGTGACAATCACATACACCTTTTCATACACTATTACAATTTTTCATCACTGTTTGTAAAATACAGAGTATCATATTTAAATCCATTGTCACAGCAATACAAGTATCTAAAAATCCACTCAGTGATTCATAGATGTATACACACATCTAATCACTTACCTATGGATTCACTCATACATGCTGTCAATGAACAATAGAACACTATCAAAAATACTTATACATCTATATCGACATTAAACAACAGCACGCATCCTATTCACATATGAAGTCATCCTACTCACTTATGCAAACAATGGATCATACTTACATATTTACTTAGCAAAACACTTATACAAACACCACTTCTTCTATTCATTTAGATAGTAAGTCATACTTAGTGAATTATAAAATCATTATTACAAGTATACAGTTATCCATACAGTCACTCACACAATCATTGTGTCTTATGTATACTTATTTATATACAACAACTGACACATAGACTGCCTTTTATTTTTCTAGTTTGTTGGACCTGTACCTTTGAGAAATATTTTTGCTCATCACCACACCCATAAAGAGATTCCCTCACCCAAACTGTTAGAACATGTAGTTTTAACTTCATATATCTACTGAATCAACTATTCACACATCTTTGGACAGTCACACCCCCCCCCCACCGAACAACACACTTTCACACTCCCATACAAATACTCAGTTAACTAATCAATAACTCATATAGACTTTCACATAGCTAGTAACCAACTGTAGAATCAGTTTACACAACAACTGACAAACTGATACAGATATTCACACAGTTTAGTCACTATCCACTATATTTAGTGAGACATTATAAATTGGTCAAGTAAACAGTCAATTAATAATAATAATAATACTGGATTTTATACAGCGCGAACAGCTACCTCACACGGAGGTGTCCCGGCGCTAGAAGTTCACCGATAACCTGGGCCAAAGGGGGGAAGCTAGCGTGGCTGGGTGAAAAGCCAGGTCTTTAGCAATTTCTTAAAGCAGGGTTCGGTTGGAGCCTGTTGAATTGCTTGTGGTAGGGAGTTCCACAAAGCGGAGACATTCGCTGAGAAGGTCCGACCGCCTAGTCGGGCCTTCTTAGCACGTGGGACAGCCAGTAGAACACGGTCATTGGACCGTAGTGCGCGGCTTTGGGAGTATCTTGGGAGACGGTTTTTCAGGTATTGTGGGCAGGAACCATGCAAAGATCTGAATGCAAGCGTCAGCGCTTTGAATTTTGTTCTGTTGGCAACTGGTAGCCAGTGCAGGGTACGAAGATGCGGAGAGACTGACTGCTTAAACGGGATTCGCAGTAACAGTCTCGCAGCCGCATTCTGAACTACCTGAAGCTTGTGAGTCAGGTATTTAGGGAGGCCAAGATACAAGCCATTGGCATAATCCAATCGTGAGGTAACAGTTGCGTGAACAACTGTTTTTCTGCAGCCCACCGGTAGAAGTTTTAAAATTTTACGAAGGTTACTTAGCTTGCTCAGGCAGCATCCGGCCACTTGTTGGATATGGGATGTAAAGGACATATTATCGTCCCATCTCACTCCAAGATTTTTTGCCGAGTGGCTAGGTGACGGGGGTGGGCCCATCTCCGTAGGCCACCAGAGTTCTGGGGCGGGGGTGGGTCCCTTCCCGAAGAAGATGACTTCGGTTTTATTGGCATTTAATTTTAGCTTATTAGTGTTCATCCAGTGTGCTATGTCCTGGAGACAGCCTTTGAAATTTGCGAAGGAGTCTTGCGTCATCTCTGAGTACGGAAATACCAACTGGGTGTCGTCAGCATACAAGATTGCCTTGACACCCCAGTTGGCAATTAACGCAAAGAGAGGTGCCAGATAGATGTTAAACAAAAGGGGGCTGAGGGCCGAACCCTGCGGGACTCCACAGCTGAGGGGTTTGGGTGAGGAGGAGATTGTCCCGAGTGCCACCTTCTGCGTTCTCAGAGATAGATAGGAGCTTATCCATCCCAGTGCACTATCCTGAATACCTATCGCTGCCAGCCGGCTGAGTAGTCTGGCATGGTCCACCGTATCGAAGGCGGCCGACAGATCCAGGAGTACCAGCATTGCTGAGTTTCCTGCATCCATCGACCACCTCACTGACTCGGCTACCTCTATGAGTGCTGTTTCGGTGCTAAAGCCGGGACGGAAACCCGATTGAGTTTCATGTAGAGTATTGTTGGATTCCACGAATTTGCTCAGTTGGCGCTGTATAATTTTTTCTAGCATTTTTCCCGGGGCAGCCAACAGGGATATTGGTCGAAGATTCGTGAGGTCATCTGGGTCTCCATTGGGTTTTTTCTTTAGGGGTAGGAGAGTAGCGTGCTTCCACACGTCCGGGAAAATGCCCGATGTGATGGAAGAATTCCAGATATCTTGAAGCGTGGGGGCTACCGAGTCCGCTATGGCATTCCATAGTTTAGCTGGACAGGGATCATCAGGGGAGCCGGATTTGCAGCGGCTAAGTTCTTGCCTTACCTCGTTCAGGGGGATATACGTGAACTGGGTGAGGGTCTCTCCTAGCTCGCCATTATTCGCTCGGTCCTGCTTCACTGTTTTTACTACTGGACCAAAAGAGTCGTACACTTTTTTAATTTTATGATCAAAGAACTCTGAGATTTGTTCACATAGCGTAGCTGTGGGTACCACCTCTCTTTCAATGCACTTTGGTTTGAAGAATGACTGTACCACTTTGAAAACTTGTTTGCTAGACTGTTCTGCCTGAAGAATCGAGTCCGCATAGAAGCGCTTTTTACTTTTCCTGATGGCTTTCCGAAGTTTTTTAGAGGCTTCCTTATACCTAACTTTTTCTTCCAGACCGTAGTTTGCTCTCCAGCGTCTCTCCAATTTTTTACATGCCGCTTTCTCATTCCTAAGTTCCTGCGAGAACCAGGGAGCTGAGGGGGAGTCTCTTTTTGATAGAGCCCGGGAAGCTGGAGCAATGGAGGAAACCATCTTTCTGATCCATTCATTGAGCAGTATCGCATCCGTATTGGAATTGTTTGTCAAGGAAGGGGTCGTTTGTGCAAGGACCGGGCACATAGTGTCAGGAGTCAGCTTACTCCATTGCCTCTTCATGAAGTAGCATTTACTCGACGCAGGAATATCATTCACAATGTTGAGTGTAAATGGGACGAGTGAGTGGTCTGACCATGTCAGGGGGAGAGGTATCTCAGGTAGTACGTTCTTAATATTAGAAAAGATGAGATCAATAGTATGTCCCCCTGTATGTGTAGGGCCCTCATTGATCAGTCTGAGGCTGGCCATGTTTAGCGTGGTTCTGAGTAGCTCTGCCATGGCACAATCGGGTTTATCCATATGGATATTGAAGTCGCCTACCACAATAAAAAGGGGATGGAGGAGCGAACTCTGGACAATCGTATCTAGTAAAATGGGTAGGTAGGGGTCCGCGCTGACCGGGGGGCGATATATCACTAGTCCTGCTAGTGATAGCTGTGGGCTCACTTGGAAGCAGAAGTGGAGGCCTTCAATTCCTTGGATAGTAGTGGGGGCTGAGGATGTCAGTACTAAATGCTCTTTGAATATAATGGCTACACCACCGCCTCTTTTAGTCCCGGGGCGGTTGGCAAGGCATATTTTAAATCCCAGAGGGACTGCAAGTGCAATGGAAGTAACATTTTCCTCTTTGAGCCAGGTTTCAGTTAAAAACAGGATATCCCATTCCTGCTCTTCAAGTAAAAGCCATACATCATCTGCGTGTTTTGCTAAGGATCTGCAGTTGAGTAGGCCCGCCCTGAGGCTGGTTTGGAATGGGGATTTGGGTTTAAGGAGTGACAGCGAGACATCGCTGCCGATGGCTATCCCGCAATTATTACAGCGCTGAGGGGAGTTGAAGGTCATAGGGTCTATAGAGTGAGGACAACATTTAGAAAGGGGGGCAAGCGCCATTAGGTCCTCACCTGACCATGCAGTCCTCCCAACTAGTGCTTCACTGCCGGCAGTATGACTGGCCCCGGCCGCGGTCTGGTCGCGGACGGGCGCAGACGGGCTTGCCTTAGGCGCGCCTTCGGCGCGCAAACGGCGCGCCCGCTGCGCACGTCCGCTGCGCGTTCTGGGGATACACATTTTAAGTAGTGGACCGTTAGGGCGGGAAAGGGGCGTGGCCAAAAGTGGGCGTGGCCAGCGGCGCTGGGAGGCGATCGAGGGTGTCACGTGACAGCGCTTAGGTCCGCTGTACGTCTCCCTAAAGTGCCAGAGTGCAAAGTATTAAATCACAGTATCAACACAATGTTTAAAAGTGCCAGAGTGCAGAATATTAAAATCACAGTATCAACAATTTTAAAAGGAGGAAATGCAACAACTCCCGGCTTTTCGCCTCAGGAGACAGGAACTAGGCGAGCGCTCGTGGTTCAGCGCTCTAAGTAGGGCGGGAAGGGGGCGTGGCCAAAAGTGGGCGTGGCCAGCGGCGCTGGGAGGCGATCGAGGGTGTCACGTGACAGCGCTTAGGTCCGCTGTACGTCTCCCTAAAGTGCCAGAGTGCAAAGTATTAAATCACAGTATCAACACAATGTTTAAAAGTGCCAGAGTGCAGAATATTAAAATCACAGTATCAACAATTTTAAAAGGAGGAAATGCAACAACTCCCGGCTTTTCGCCTCAGGAGACAGGAACTAGGCGAGCGCTCGTGGTTCAGCGCTCTAAGTAGGGCGGGAAGGGGGCGTGGCCAAAAGTGGGCGTGGCCAGCGGCGCTGGGAGGCGATCGAGGGTGTCACGTGACAGCGCTTAGGTCCGCTGTACGTCTCCCTAAAGTGCCAGAGTGCAAAGTATTAAATCACAGTATCAACACAATGTTTAAAAGTGCCAGAGTGCAGAATATTAAAATCACAGTATCAACAATTTTAAAAGGAGGAAATGCAACAACTCCCGGCTTTTCGCCTCAGGAGACAGGAACTAGGCGAGCGCTCGTGGTTCAGCGCTCTAAGTAGGGCGGGAAGGGGGCGTGGCCAAAAGTGGGCGTGGCCAGCGGCGCTGGGAGGCGATCGAGGGTGTCACGTGACAGCGCTTAGGTCCGCTGTACGTCTCCCTAAAGTGCCAGAGTGCAAAGTATTAAATCACAGTATCAACACAATGTTTAAAAGTGCCAGAGTGCAGAATATTAAAATCACAGTATCAACAATTTTAAAAGGAGGAAATGCAACAACTCCCGGCTTTTCGCCTCAGGAGACAGGAACTAGGCGAGCGCTCGTGGTTCAGCGCTCTAAGTAGGGCGGGAAGGGGGCGTGGCCAAAAGTGGGCGTGGCCAGCGGCGCTGGGAGGCGATCGAGGGTGTCACGTGACAGCGCTTAGGTCCGCTGTACGTCTCCCTAAAGTGCCAGAGTGCAAAGTATTAAATCACAGTATCAACACAATGTTTAAAAGTGCCAGAGTGCAGAATATTAAAATCACAGTATCAACAATTTTAAAAGGAGGAAATGCAACAACTCCCGGCTTTTCGCCTCAGGAGACAGGAACTAGGCGAGCGCTCGTGGTTCAGCGCTCTAAGTAGGGCGGGAAGGGGGCGTGGCCAAAAGTGGGCGTGGTCAGCGGCGCTGGGAGGCGATCGAGGGTGTCACGTGACAGCGCTTAGGTCCGCTGTACGTCTCCCTAAAGTGCCAGAGTGCAAAGTATTAAATCACAGTATCAACACAATGTTTAAAAGTGCCAGAGTGCAGAATATTAAAATCACAGTATCAACAATTTTAAAAGGAGGAAATGCAACAACTCCCGGCTTTTCGCCTCAGGAGACACTGCTACTAAATCCTCCATCCAAATATTTATTTATATATATCCACTCATTCTTCAATGTAAATTGCTATATATATAATGCATATTTAAATAACGAAGCAAACCACATTCACTGGATGATGTCATCAGTGATGTCATCAGTGATGTCATTTGAGATGTCATCAGTGATGTCACTGACCATGTCATGAATGATCTAATATGTGACATCAGCAGTGGATTACGGGTGCGCGAAATATAGTTCGTACAACTAACTATATAGGAGCAATTTCATTGGTTTTGTATGAGTAAAATGTCCAGCTAACTATAACACCACTAAAACTTATAGTTTTTTGAGTGAATTTCAAAGGTTTTTTAAAAACTAATTCCTAACTATATAACTCCTGAAACCTATGGTTTTTTCAGTGAATATATATATATATATATATATATATATATATATATATATATATATATATATATATATATATATATATATATATATATATATATATATATATATTAACTCGAACGGCAACTCTTCTTCCAAAGCAACCAAAAGGACACAGAGGGAACAGTGTGGAAGATCAGTTTTAATGCAAATAATCAGCAGGCATGATGCATTTCGACGCTACGGTCTTCGTCAGATGCCCTTCTAAACGGAAATGGGTTCCACCCTCATTCAAAACTCCCTGGCTCCTCCTTTTAACATGGAGTACAGCTGGCCCCAAAT
>NC_136061.1:153789133-153796633 GCF_964261635.1 Lissotriton helveticus
TGGACAACAAACTATCTCGATCCCTCGAGCAAAAAACTAGCAGCGCGGTGCCAGTCTCGTTCGTGTCTTCTTGTCAGCAGGGCCATCCGTAAGCGCTCCTGGCTTGGCGCGAAAATATACACAAACCACTTCCCTTAAAAAGAGAAGCGCGGAGGCCAGAGGGGGGTCATGTGGAAGCCCTTTATTTCTCGGTGGTATCAGTTGGCAGCAGCAAATGCATTTCGGCTTAACACAAGCCTTCCTCAGTGCTTACGCCCCAACACAAAGTCACGCATATCTCCATCAAGGCTGTTTTGCGAGTGCTGCAGTCGACATTGTACTCCTCCCCTTAAGCGTTGGCTCACCTGTTGGAAGTCACGTGGGTATATAGAGACCACACACATATATATATATATATATATATATATATATATATATATATATATATATATATATATATATATATATATATATATATATATATATATATATATATACACACAACCACACATATATACAACCACACATATATATATATATATATATATATATACAACCACACACACATATATATATACAACCACACACATATATATATATATATATACACAACCACACACACACATATATATACAACCACACACATATATATATATATATATATACACAACCACACATATATATACACAACCACACACATATATATATATATATATATATATATATATATATATATATATATATATATATACACAACCACACATATATATATATATATATATATATATATATATACACAACCACACATATATATATATATACAACCACACATATATATATACACATACACAGGCCACATGAAGGGCTCGCTCCCTCCCCGCAGGACAGGGCCCGGGCCACCGTCAGCACCATTGCCCGGCCCAGCCGCCATCTTGGACACGGCACCACGCGGCCGTGCGGCCTCAGCCCGACCCCAACCCTGGGCCTGGCCAGGCCCCGACATCCCGGCACCACCCTCCACCCAGGAGGTGAACGGCCCACTTGGCAGGTCAATGGGAGTACGAAGTGTCGATGGCTCTCCCCCGCCAGGTGCCGAGCACCCCCAGCCTCCTCGGGCGCTGGCTCCACCCCCCTGCTGGGTGTCTGGACTCCCTCATCCCAGACCTCCCGACCTCCAAGAGCGAGGGTCCGGACATCAAAGGGCGCCAGACCTATAACTGAGGCAGCCCCAGGACAGGAAGGCAGTTGTATCCTGGAGTCGAGAGACACCGCGACGAACTCATCCTTGACGGACTGCTGGCGCTGCCACAGCCCTGCCTTGTGAACTATTGTCCAGCCTGGTGGCGCTGCCGCGGCCCTCTGCAACCTTCATCCTCGTTGGGACCTGCTGGCGCTGCCGCGGCCCGTTGTAACCTTCATCCTCGTGGGACCTGCTGGCGCTGCCGCGGCCCGTTGTAACCTTCATCCTCGTGGGACCTGCTGGCGCTGCCGCGGCCCGTTGTAACCTTCATCCTCGTGGGACCTGCTGGCGCTGCCGCGGCCCGTTGCAACCTGCATTCTCGTGGGACCTGCTGGCGCTGCCGCGGCCCGTTGTAACCTTCATCCTCGTTGGGACCTGCTGGCGCTGCCGCGGCCCGTTGCCACCTACGACCTCTTCGGGACCTGCCGGCGCTGCCGCGGTCTGACCCCTCCGAACACCGAGCTCGAGGATTGTGAGCCATCACCGTTACACCCCCGTACCCGTGGGTACCCAGACTGTCCCGCTACCCCCTTCCCCTACTAGAGACTAGAATTGAGAGGATCATCGTGTCCTGATTGCCTTGTATCGTACCACTCTACTCCCAGAAGTGCCTATAAAAGGTGTTACCCTGAACTTTGTGTGGTGTCCATCTGTGGGGGGGGAAGTTACCTGTCTGTGCGATCACTGTGCTCGGCCGACCCTCCAGGTCCCCGTCTAACATTGGTGGCTAGCGGCGCGATCCGAACCAACGCGTACCGTACAGACAGTAACTCACCCTACGACTAAAACCACAATGACGACCAAAGAGAGCGGATCGGTGGAGAAGTTCCAGATGGAAAAGCTGGAAGAATACAACCACCGAGAGCTCAAACAATTTTGCATGGACTTAGGCATTGCTACCACCGGGCTAAGCACAAAAGAAGACTTCAAAAACGCCCTAGAGGCCTGGACAGAGACAAATACCGCAACCCCCCGGGACCCCGCAGCCCCGGAAGTCAACACCACCCGGACGGAGGAACGGAGAACAGGCCCCTCCCATGAAGAGATCCAAGAGCGGGAAAAAAATAGATTACACGAGTTAGACGGAGAATTGAAACTGGCGGAACAAAAAATAAACTTAGAACACTTACGGCTCAGAGAAGAGCGAGAGGAAAAACAGAGACAGAGAGACCTCGAAGAAAAAAGACTGGCATACGAGCACGAGTGCAAACTAGCGGAGATAGAAATGCGCAAACTGAACAAAAACCTAGGGGTGCCCGAGCAACCGCACTCCCCGGGTCCTACCGAGCAGAAGGTCCACATCCCCAAGGATGTGGTCCGAGAATATCACCGGAACGACGACATACAGCAGTGGTTCAAGGCCTATGAGATTGCCATGACCGCCCACCGGGTCGCTCGAAGTGACTGGGGAGCCGGTCTATGGGGGAGATTCGTCAACGAGGGTCGTGATGCCCTGCTGCAGCTTCCGGACCATCAAATGACGTCCTATGACCACATGAAGGCCGCCCTCCTCAGTCGATATGGACTTACACCCGAAATGTACCGCCAGAGGTTCCGCAACTGCACCAGGATCCCAGGTACGACATGGTTGGAATACGTGAACTATTTCAGCCGAGCCTTCGAGGGGTGGATCAAGGGTAACAACGTAACCACTTACGAACAGCTCTTCAATCTCATTGTGTGGGAGCACCTCTCCAACAACTGCTTTGTCGAGCTCAGGCAGCACCTCCTCGACAGTAAATTGACTGAACCCCGGCAGCTCGCCACCGAGGCTGACCGGTGGGAGAGCACCCGAGTGGCCCGGAGTGGGCCGAACGAGCAGAACAGAACCAACCAAGGTCACCATCGTCCCCGAGGAGGAGGAGGAGGCCCGGGCCGGGGCAGAGACGCCGCCCCGGCCGCACCCACTAACGCCACCCCGGCCCCAGCAGGCCGGTGAAACCCCCCGATGCGCCCGGGGTTCCGAGCTAACGTGACGTGTCATCGATGCCAGCGAGTCGGCCACTATGCCAGTGACCCGACCTGCCCGAAGAACCAGGCCCCCGGGCCCCGCCAGATGGCGGCCGCCGCCCTGGGAGAAGAACAAGTCTCCGAAGACACGGAGACCTATGAGTCGGAGCAGTTCGAGTGGGAACCCGCCGCCATGACCCTGGCATGCCTAGGAGGAAGAGACATGGTCCCGCGGACTCCCCTGCCCGCCAACACTCGGAAGTACAGCCAATGGGTGAGCATCAATGGGCGCAAGGCCGAGGCCCTGCGTGACACCGGGGCCAGTGTGACGGCCGTCCGCTGTCACCTGGTGACCCCAGAACAAATCCTACCAAACGTACTTTGCCCCGTCCGATCGGCAGATAACTCGGAGAGCCTGTGTCGGATGGCCTGCGTCCCCTTCGAATGGGGAGGAGTGTCCGGCATGCTGAAAGTAACTGTCCGTGACGATGCCCCCGTAGACTGCCTCCTGGGGAACGATCTCGAGAGCTCCCCGTGGGCCGCTGTGGAAAGAAGAGAGCATCTGGGGATGTTGGGTCTCCCGGACTGGGCGTGCGTAACCACCCGGTCCATGGCCACCCGCACCATCCCTAGACCAGAAGAACCAGAATGGGCAGCACCTCCGCCCTCGATCACTCCAGAAGAAGACTTCCTCCAGACCGACCACCCGGACCCCACCCCGGAGGGGTCCACACAGCCCCCCGAGCTTCCCGACCTGGCTCAGTGGCGTCAAGAAGGGGGGCCCACCCAGGAACAAGTCCGGCAGGAGCAAAAGACCTGCCCCTCCCTCGAGGGATTGCGACAGCAAGCGCACGCCCAGAGCCAAGGAGACACCACCGGGGCCCACTGGGTTTATTGGGACAATGATCTCTTGTACAGCGAACAGAAAATCGCAGAACTGGGGGCCGGGCGAGTGCTGGTGGTGCCCCTCCACTTCAGAGACTTCCTGTTGAACCTAGCCCATGATGTCCCCCTGGCCGGGCACCTGGGCCAAGACAAGACCTACCACCGCCTGGTGACTCACTTTTTTTGGCCCAAAATGAGAAATGACGTATCCAACCATTGCCGGTCCTGCCCGACCTGCCAGGCCAGTGGCAAGAGCGGCCGCAAACTCAAGGCACCCCTACAACCATTCCCCGTGGTGACCACCCCGTTCGAAAGGGTGGGAATAGACATTGTGGGGCCCCTGGACCCCCGAACAGCACAGGGACATCGCTTCATCCTGGTCCTGGTGGATCACGCTACCCGCTATCCTGAGGCGGTCCCCCTTCGTACGATAACAGCCCCAGTAGTGGGTCGAGCCTTGATGGGGATCTTCTCTCGAGTGGGCTTCCCCCGGGAAGTCGTCAGCGACAGGGGTTCGAACTTTATCTCAAAATACATGAAGTCCCTCTGGCAACAGTGTGGGGTCACCTACCGATTCACGACCCCCTATCACCCTCAAGGGAACGGACTGGTTGAGCGGTTCAACCGCACGCTCAAAGGGATGATTGGGGGGTTGGAAGAGCCCCTCCGTCGCCAGTGGGATGTGCTACTACCGTGCCTTCTCTTTGCCTACCGAGAAGTCCCCCAGAAGTCCCTCGGCTTCAGCCCTTTCGAACTCTTGTATGGACACCCGGTGCGAGGCCCGCTCAGCCTAGTCAAAGAAGGCTGGGAAATGCCCCCTCTAAAGAACACTCCAGATGTTTTCAAGTACCTCCTAACCCTCCGCAACCAGACCAGAAGGTTCAGAGAGATGGCAAAAGCAAACCTGGAGGCCAGTCAGGAGGACATGAAAAGGTGGTACGATCAAAATGCATCCTCCATCGAATTTGAACCCGGCCAACAAGTGTGGGTAATGTCTCCCACCGAACCATGCGCCCTGCAAGACAGATGGACGGGGCCCTTCAAAGTAATCGAGCGCAAGAGCCCTGTCACCTATCTCATCGATATGGAATCTTCCCGAAACCCTCTCCGGGTCCTCCACGCTAATAGACTGAAACCCCACTTTGTACGCTCCGAACTCAGTCTCCTGATGGCAACCGACAATGGAACCGAGGAGGACTCCGAACCCCTTCCTGACCTCCTACGGTCACGGGAGAAGGACGGCTCCGTGGACGGGGTCCGACTCTCGGAGGCCCTCACCCTGGAACAGCGCCAAGACTGCAGAGTCCTCCTGCTCCAGTTCTCCACCCTGTTCTCCCTCACCCCAGGGGTCACCCCCTGGTGCTTACACGACGTGGACACTGGAGACAGTCCCCCTATCCGCCATCGGGCCTACCGCGTACCAGATCGGGTACGGGCCTGCATCCAAGAGGAGGTGGCCAAGATGCTCACACTCGGGATCATCGAGCCCTCAGACAGCCCCTGGGCCAGCCCAGTGGTACTGGTCCCCAAAGCGGCCGCCCCCGGCGCCACGCCGGAGCTCCGGTTCTGCGTCGACTACCGGGGCTTGAATGCGGTCACCAGAACAGACGCACACCCCATCCCCCGAGCAGATGAACTAATCGACCGCATGGGAGCTGCCCGCTACCTCAGCATCTTCGACCTGACAGCGGGCTACTGGCAGATCGGTCTCACACCCCGGGCCCAAGAACGATCGGCCTTCTCTACCCCTGATGGCCACTATCACTTCAAGGTCATGCCATTCGGCATGAAGAATGCGCCAGCAACATTTCAGCGGCTAGTAAACCAGGTCCTGGCAGGACTCGAAGGATTCAGCGCCGCCTACCTGGACGATATCGCTGTGTACAGCCACCACTGGTCCGACCACCTCCACCACCTCCGAGAGGTGCTACAGGCCCTCCAACGAGCTGGCCTCACGATCAAGGCCAGCAAATGCCAAATAGGCCAGGGGTCCGTGACCTATCTCGGGCACCAGGTGGGAAGCGGTCTGGTGGCCCCTCTGCAACTCAAGATCGCTGCCATCCAGTCGTGGCAGTCCCCCATCACCCAGACCGAGGTCCGCGCCTTCTTGGGACTCACAGGCTACTACCGACGGTTCGTGAGGGACTATGGCAGCATCGTAGGGCCCCTCACGGAACTCACCTCCAAAAACCAACCAAAGAAGGTCAACTGGACCCCAGACTGTCAAGCGGCCTTCGAGAAGCTGAAGGTCGCCATGTGCTCCGCCCCGGTGCTCCAGGCCCCCGACTACAGCCGGGAATTTATCGTCCAAACAGATGCCTCCGACCATGGCGTTGGGGCAGTCCTTTCCCAGCTGAACCCCGAAGGACTTGACCAGCCAGTGGCTTTCATCAGCAGACGGCTCCTGGCCCGAGAACGACGCTGGAGCACCATCGAGAGGGAGGCCTTCGCCGTGGTGTGGGCCCTCAAAAAGCTCCGGCCTTATCTCTTCGGCACCCACTTCCGGGTCCAGACCGATCATCGACCCCTGCAATGGCTCATGCAGATGCGGGGGGAAAACCCGAAACTACTACGTTGGTCCATCTCCCTGCAGGGGATGGACTTCACTGTGGAACATCGACCCGGCCAAGACCACGCCAACGCGGATGGCCTGTCCCGCTTTTTCCGCCTCGACGAGGAAAGTCCCCAAGAAGATGGGTGACTCTCCCCGCCTTCAGCTGGGGGGGACGCATGTTGGACAGGCCACATGAAGGGCTCGCTCCCTCCCCGCAGGACAGGGCCCGGGCCACCGTCAGCACCATTGCCCGGCCCAGCCGCCATCTTGGACACGGCACCACGCGGCCGTGCGGCCTCAGCCCGACCCCAACCCTGGGCCTGGCCAGGCCCCGACATCCCGGCACCACCCTCCACCCAGGAGGTGAACGGCCCACTTGGCAGGTCAATGGGAGTACGAAGTGTCGATGGCTCTCCCCCGCCAGGTGCCGAGCACCCCCAGCCTCCTCGGGCGCTGGCTCCACCCCCCTGCTGGGTGTCTGGACTCCCTCATCCCAGACCTCCCGACCTCCAAGAGCGAGGGTCCGGACATCAAAGGGCGCCAGACCTATAACTGAGGCAGCCCCAGGACAGGAAGGCAGTTGTATCCTGGAGTCGAGAGACACCGCGACGAACTCATCCTTGACGGACTGCTGGCGCTGCCACAGCCCTGCCTTGTGAACTATTGTCCTGCCTGCTGGCGCTGCCGCGGCCCTCTGCAACCTTCATCCTCGTTGGGACCTGCTGGCGCTGCCGCGGCCCGTTGTAACCTTCATCCTCGTGGGACCTGCTGGCGCTGCCGCGGCCCGTTGTAACCTTCATCCTCGTGGGACCTGCTGGCGCTGCCGCGGCCCGTTGTAACCTTCATCCTCGTGGGACCTGCTGGCGCTGCCGCGGCCCGTTGCAACCTGCAT
>NC_136061.1:153804133-153809133 GCF_964261635.1 Lissotriton helveticus
AGTAACTCCATGGATGAGTGACAGTCTGTGAGTGTCTGTTTACACTGAGTGTATCTAAGGTTATATTAGAGTCTGAAGAGGTTCATCGTATTATCACATGAATGATGTCATCAGTGATGTGATCAGTAATGTCAAATGAGATGTCATCAGTGATGTCAAATGAGATGTCATCAGTGATGTAATTTGAGATGTCATCAGTGATGTCATCAGTGATGTCATCAGTGATGTCATTTGAGATATCAGTGATGTCATCAGTGATGTCATTTGAGATATCAGTGATGTCATCAGTGATGTCACTGACCATGTCATGAATGATGTAATATGTGACATGATCAGCAGTGGATTGCGGGTGCGTGATATATAGTTAGTGCAACTAACTATATATGCGAATTTCAATGGTTTTGTGTGAGTAAAATACGGTTTTGTAAATGCTAACTCCTAACTATATATGGTCTATAACCTATGGTTTTTTCAGTGAATATATATATACACACACATATATTGAATATGCTACTTACCAGTATGCATCTGTTCTTGGCATGTAGGGCTGCTGACATTCATATCTATAGCATAGATCGCCGCCTAGTGTTGGGTCCGGATGATTGCACATTGTTGTCCTGGAAGAGTCTTCGAAGTATCACGAGTTAGGTGGCTCCTCCCCTGGACTACAGTGCGCATGGGCATCGACTCCATCCCCAGATTGTTTTTAGCCATTGTGGCAAAGATGGAGTGTAATAGTGTAAGCGATGGCCATGCTCAAGATTGAATGCAAGAAAAGTCTGCAGCCGCTACGGGCGCCGGGGAGGAGGTCGGGCGATATGACTGTCAGCAGCCCTACATGCCAAGAACAGATGCATACTGGTAAGTAGCATATTCAGTTCGAGGCATGTGGGCTGCTGAATTCATATCTATAGCATAGAATACATAGCAGTCCCTCCATTAACGGCGGCCGCCCGTGCCAGCTGCAGAAGTTTGAAAAAGTGTTTTAAGAACAGCCTGTCCTACAGCTGCCTGCTGTTTGGAATGCACATCTACACAGTAATGTTTGGTAAACGTATGTGGTGTAGAACATGTGGCTGCTCTACAAATGTCTTCCAAAGGAATATTACCTAGGAATGCCTTGGAGGCCCCCAACTTGCGTTTGGAGTGTGCCCTGGGGGGGACCGTTAAAGTGCGCTTAGCTTTCTGATAGCAAATCTGAATACACTTAACGATCCACCTGGCTATTCCTGCTTTGGAAATGGGGTTGCCTTTGTGCTGGGCTGAGAAGGCAACAAAGAGTTGTTGTGTCTTTCTAAAATGTTTGGTTCTGTCAATGTAGTACATTAACGCCCTTTTGACATCAAGCGTGTGGAGCATTCTTTCTGCCACAGTTTCAGGGTTTGAAAAGAACGCGGGCAGTTCGATGGTTTGATTGACATGAAACTGCGACACCACCTTAGGAAGAAACTTGGGGTTAGTGCGCAGCACCACCCTGTTTGAATGAATTTGTATAAATGGCTCTTGTATTGTGAGCGCCTGTAGCTCACTAACACGTCTCAGAGACGTGATGGCAATGAGAAAGGCCACTTTCCATGTCAAGAACTGAATCTCACATGAATGTAAAGGCTCAAACGGGGGACCCATCAATCTGGTGAGGACCACATTGAGGTTCCACACAGGAGCCGGTGGGGTCCTGGGAGGGATGACCCGCTTCAGCCCTTCTAGGAATGCTTTAATGGCAGGCACCCTGAAAACAGAGAGATGCTGCCTGTTTTGGAGATAAGCCGCTATGGCGGATAAGTGTATCCGAATGGAAGCATATGCTAGATTGCATTTGTAAAGATGTAACAAATAGCAGATGATATTAGGAATGGACGCATCTAGCGGGTTGATATTGTGTTTTGTACAGTAAATGACAAACCGCTTCCATTTTGCCGCATAGCAAGCTCTGGTAGTGGGCTTCCTCGCCTCCCGTATGATGTCCATGCATTCAGGAGGCAAATTAAGGTAGCCAAACTAAGACCTCAGGAGCCAGATCGCCAGATTGAGCTGTTGCGGATCTGGATGCTGAATGTCGCCATGGTTCTGCGTCAAGAGCCTTGGTGTGAGGTGCAGCCTTTGATGCGGTACCACGGAGAGTTCTAGAAACGTGGTGTACCATGGTTGGCGTGCCCACGTTGGAGCAACCAGGATGAGCGTCATCGAGTGTTGCTTCAGCTTTCTTGCCACCAGCGAATGAGAGGTGCTGGGGGAAAAGCGTACGCAAATCTGCCTGACCAGTTCATCCATATCGCATTGCCCTGCGACTGTGGATGAGGGAACCTGGCGGCAAAGCTTTGGCATTTTGCGTTTTCCCTTGTGGCAAACAGGTCTATCTCTGGATGACCCCACTGCTGGAAGTACGGGCGGAGTACCGACGGATGTAACTCCCACTCGTGCATCTCGTGGCTGAACCTGCTGAGCAGATCCGCCATCTGATTGTCCTTGCCCGGGAGGTGTTCCGCCATGAGGAAGATGTTCCTCTGAATGGCCCACTTCCACATGCTCTGAGCCAGATGAGACAACTGTGGAGAGTGCGTACCTCCCTACTTTTGGATGTAGTACATGGCTGTCATGTTGTCCGTCCGGATCAACACGACTTTGTTGCACAGATGTACCTTGAAGGACTTGATTGCCATGAAGATTGCCATCAGTTCTAGGTAGTTGATGTGCATCTTCTTTTGCTGCGTCGTCCATAGTCCTTGCACCGTGTAGTGGAGCACATGAGCTCCCCATCCCTGGAGAGATGCGTCCGTCGTTAGGATAATCTGTGGCTCAGGCACTTGGAACGGTCGGCTCTTGCAAAGGTTGTGTGGATTCCACCAATGCAGAGAGTTGTATGCCCGACCGGTCACCAACACTAGGTCTTTCAACTGTCCTTGAGCCGGAGTCCACTGATGCGCCAAGCATTCTTGGAGCGGACGCATATGCAACCGTGCGTGCGGGACTATGAAGATGCAGGAGGCCATCATGCCTATCAACTGCATGAACACTCTCGCTCGGAGTGAGTGTTGCGGTCTGAACCTCTGGATTAGCGACTGGATGTTGTCGATCCTCGCTGGGTTTGGCTGAGCTGTGGCTGCCAGAGTATTTATCGTCGCGCCCAAATACTGCCGCACATGGGCTGGCTGAAGGTGCGACTTTGGATAGTTTAGTGAAAACCCCAGACTTTGAAGGAGGTGAATGGTGTGGGACATGTCTGCGGCGCACTGCCGGGCCGACTTGGCTTGAACCAGCCAGTCGTCCAGATAAGGGTAGACATGTATGCTTTGTCTCCTGAGGTGCGCCGCCACCGTCGCCAGACATTTTGTGAACACTCTGGGGCCAGTGGTTACTCCAAAAGGGAGGACCTTGAACTGGTAATGCCGGTTTTGGATGGTGAACCCGAGGTATTTCCTGTGGGATGGATGGAGTGGTATGTGAAAGTAAACATCCTTGAGGTCCAAGGTTGCGAGGAAGTCTCCCTGGTTTAACAATGGAAGAACCTGCTGCAGTGTTAACATGTGGAATTGTTCTGAAAGAATGTACTGGTTCAGGGGGCGTAGGTCCAGAATAGGTCTGAGTGAGCCGTCCTTCTTTGGGATTAAGAAGTACAGGGAATAAACCCCTGTGCCTTCTTCCTCCACTGGCACGAGATCTATTGCGCCTTTTTGCAGCATCACAAGAACCTCTTGCTGCAATAAGTGCAAGTGCTCTGCTGACATAGGACGTTGTCTTGGGGGTATGTTTGGTGGGGTGGATGTCAGCTCCAAACAATAGCTGAACTGGATAAGTTTCCTGACCCACCTGTCTGTGGTGATGGACTTCCAGACTGGCAGGAACTGTTGGAGTCTCCCCCCCGACAGGTGTTGGATGGTCAGGGAGTCACTGTTTGTTTGTGGCAGAGGAACGGGAACTGTTGTTGCCTCTGCCTCTACCCTTGGCACTGTTTCCTCTGTATCCACCTCTGCCCTGCTTGGTGTACGAGGATTGCGCACCACTCTTATTGAATGGCGTCTGCTGCGACATGTGTCCTCTGCTAACACCTCGATTGCCTGAGCGACGAAAAGTGTTCCCTCTAAACTGCTGTGACTGGAGAGCACCCATGGACTTGGCAGTCTCAGTATCTTTTTTGATTTTTTCCAGGGTGGTGTCCACCTCTGGACCAAATAACCTGTCTGGGTTAACCGGCTGGTTGAGGATAGTAGTCTGTATTTCTGGCTTGAACCCTGAGATGCGGAGCCATGCCTGACGCCTCAACATCACACTAGTGTTGATTGCTCTCGCTGCCGTGTCCGCAACGTCTAGCGCACACTTTATAGCAGAGTTGGAGATGAGCTTTCCCTCCTGGATAAGCATTTCAGCTCCCTCTTTAAACTGGTCTGGAAGGTGTTGCATCAGCTGCTCTAGGGTGTCATAGTGTGCCCTATCGTATCTGGCCAACAGTGCCTGCGTGTTTGAGATGCGCCAGATGTTGGCCGCCTGAGCTGCTACTCTCTTCCCCGATGCCTCTAGCACTTTTGACTCCTTGTCTGGGGGAGGAGCTTCACCCGTGGTTTGGGAGTTCGCCCTCTTGCGGGCATTAGAGACCACCAAAGAGTCCAAAGGCAACTGGCCCTTTATGTAGGTTGGATCGCCAGGTGCCGGTCTGTATTTTTTCTCTATTCTAGGGTTGACAACCCTTGACCTCGTGGGTTCCTTGAAAATGTCTGCCGCATGCTTAAGGACCCCTTTTAGCATTGGAAGAGTTTTGACAGTTTTTTCAGCAGTGGAGAAAGTGTCAAAAAGGAAGTCAACCTCCACAGGGTCAGCATGCATTTCCACATCATGGTTTTTAGCTGCCCTTTCAATCAAGGCATTAAATGCCGCAGAATCTTCAGTGGGAGACGTCTTCACGTTATAAATGAGGATCATGGACCGTCTGCTGGTCCCCTGGATCACCTGTGTCCATCCACGAGTCCTGTTGCTCATCAGGCTCCGTGTTTGCAGGAAAATTGTAC